>NW_016158512.1:0-6552 GCF_001687245.7 Rhagoletis zephyria | reverse complement strand
CACATTTCCCGATCATTAAGTACCGCCGCCGAAGAAGTAGTTGGATTTCAGCGAGCCCGAAAGAACAACTGGTGTGATGATGAATGTCAAGAAGCCGCAGAGAAAAAAGACGCCGCCTATAGGGCCACGCTGCGATCGGGCACAATGCGAGCCATGTGGGACCGTTATAGGGACCTGAAAGGGAAGCGAGACTTATTTGCCGCAATAAGAAGGGAGGGGCCGAAATACGNCCGAAATACGTGAGTGCGAAGAGCTTGAGATGCTGGCCGACAGGAAGAACGCCCGAAAATTCTACCAGAGGGTTAGGCGACTTACGGAAGGTTTGAAGACCGGGGCGAACTCCTGTAAAAACAACAATGGCGACCTAGTGACCGATGTCCAGAATGTACTTAAATTGTGGAGGGAACACTTTTACAACCTACTGAATGGTAGCAGCACTGAAAGTAGTGAAGAACTCGAACCCGAGTTCCCAGTAGATGATGGCGGAGTAGCTGTCCCACCGCCTGACTATGACGAGGTACTAATAGCGATTACGCTTCTGAAAAACCACAAAGCTGCTGGAGCTGACGGCCTACCAGCCGAGCTATTCAAGTATGGCGGCGAGGAGCTGATGAGGTGCATGCATCAGTTCTTATGCAGAATATGGTCAGATGAACGCATGCCCGACGACTGGAATTGAAGTGTGCTCTACCAAATCCACAAGAAAAGTCACCCCGCCATTCGCTCCAACTACCGCGGAATCCGCCTTCTAAGCATAGGTTATAAGGTCTTATCGAGTGTATTGTGCGAAAGACTGAAGCCCACCGTCAGCGAACTAATAAGACCTTACCAGTGTGGCTTTAGGCCTGTAAAATCCACCATAGATCAGGTATTTACAATACGCGAAATCTTGGAAAAGACCCGCGAGAAAAGGATCGACACACACCATCTATTTGTCTATTTCAAAGCCGCTTTCGACAACACCAAAAAAGTTGCCTTTATTCCGCGATGTCTGAATTGGTATCCCCGCGAAACTAATACGGCTGTGCAAAATGACGTTGAGCAATACCACCAGCTCCGTAGGGAAGGACCTCTCCGAGCCGTTTGATACCTTTCGTGTGATTTCTTTAATCTGATGTTGGAGAAGATAATAAGAGCCGCAGAACTGAACCGCTCAGACACAATACTTTACAAGAGCGTAAAATTGCTGGCGTATGCCGACGACATCGATATTATCGTTAAAAACAAGGGATTGGATAGAGAAGCAAAGCCTTCTCGGGATTGGATAGAGAAGAAAAGCGAATGGGTCTGGTAGTGAACGAGGNCACAATACTTTATAAGAGCGTACAATTGCTGGCGTATGCCGACGACATCGATATTATCGTTAAAAACAAGGGATTGGATAGAGAAGCAAAGCCTTCTCGGGATTGGATAGAGAAGAAAAGCGAATGGGTCTGGTAGTGAACGAGGACAAAACGAAGTATCTCCTGTCATCACACAAACAGTCAGAGCATACGCGTCTTGGCACCCACGTCACTGTTGACAGTTACAAGTTTGAAAAAGTAGACGACTTCGTTTATTTGGGAACCAGCATTAACACCAATAATAATGTCAGCCTTGAAATCCAACGGAGAATCACTCTTGCCAACAAGTGCTACTTTGGCTGAGTAGGCAATTGAGAAGTAAAGTCCTCTCTCGTCGTACAAAAATCACACTCTATAAGACACTCATCATGCCTGTGCTGGTGTATGGCGCGGAGGCATGGACAATGAAAGCACCTGATGAGGCGGCTCTTGGAGATTTCAAGAGTAAGATTCTCGGACCTTTACGTATTGGTGATGGCGAATATCGCAGACGATTTAACGATGAGCTGTATGAGCTTTACAACGATATAGACATAGTGCAGCGAATTAAAATTCAGCGCTCCGTTGGCTTGGCCATGTCGTTCGAATGGACAGAAACGCTCCTGTTCTGAAAATATTAAACGCGGGCCGCGATGCTGGTAACAGAGGAAGAGGAAGGCCTCAGTTGGCTTTTCCAATTTGCGTCAGTTAGCAGAGAAGAGAAATGACTGGCGTGCTGTTTTGGACTCGGCCAAAATGAAAAAGTAGAGGTTTTGAAAACGCGACAATCTTTGTTGACGATTTTCGTTACTCCGGCTTGTGGAAATTGTCAGATTATGATTGAGCAGTTTGCTTCATAACGCATTTTTTTGCAGGTTTGCGACCCTCCCAATCCCTTGCGTCACGCTCAAATCGGCAGATTATTGAAATGTACACTTTTCAGCATGTAATTAACCCACCATTTATTAATCTGACGCGCTCGAGTAAATCCACCTATAAATTTTTTTTTACTATTCTGATTAGCTGCCCTATGCGCGCGGCTCTACACACATGGATTAGATTTGGTAGGAGTACCCAAGAGGCTGCAGGCAGGGTGGGCAAAAACTCTGAGTTCGAGCGAGCGAGCGAGCAAACTCCTACTCAATGCCTCGCAGGCAACGAGCCGCTCGCATCTCGTACTCGTAGCAGCAATGAGGCGAGGCACGAGAAGTTTGGCTTGCTCGGCCAACGAGCGAGCGCTGCTTGTTTGCTCGCGCTCCTATTAAACGAGCGAGGCTGTTGTGTGTTGCCTCGCTCGCAGTGCGAGGCGAATAGCTATCTGTATACTCGCTCTGCTAGGTAAGACGAGTGAGCGACGAGCGAGCGCTCCGAGTGTGCTATGCAACACATGCATTTTTGTGCGTAAATGTGGGAATGTATGTCAATAGATTATGTACGAAAGAATGTTAATAATTGTATGTACATATGTACATATACATATAAATATGTGAATATGATATTAGGGCATCATTTAAAACAACAAATAAAACGTATTACATACATGAGCATAGTTTATGGAATGAAATATTTTTTAGAGTTATATACATACATATGGTACATATATAACATGCATATTTATATATGTACAGTGACGAGCAAAACTGTAACATGGTGTAACACTTTTTATTTCAGCCACAGCTATCTTTCCAAGTTCTAACGACATTCATGCTGTTGGTGTATATTCTTATTGGTACACCCCTACTCCCTCTCCCATAAAGATTTGAAGTCAATCCAACAACAATAATAAAACCAGCAGACAAAAATGTAAATTAAGGCCAAGGTTACAGTTTTGTACTTACATACTTTTAATAACTTTTTGACAATTTTCACGAAAAAAAAGAATTGTTAACACAATGTTCAATATACTTTTGCTTTTTTTAGTTCCTGGATGCAATTTGGCATACCTTACTTGTATCTCTGTAAAAATTCTGGAGGTATAGCCTCCCATATATCCTTGATTTGCTTTCATAGCTCATGTACTCCATTGGACGGACTTGCATACTTAGAAAGCTGCGCTTTTAGTTGATTTCGCAAATTTTCGATGAGATTCATATCCGCGGATTGTGGAGGTCATTTAAAAATAGCAAATTTTTGCTTTTGCATCCAGTCTTTGCGAACATATGCCGTATGTTTTGGGTAATTTTTCAGCAGAAACTCTCATTGTTCGACTACATCTTGCAAATTTTGTTGAAATATGAACAGATACTGTTCTTTACGCAAAATGCGTACTAACGGACCAACAATATTTTTGAAATACAACCCCAAACTATTATTGACCAACCACTGTGATTCACAGTTTGCCTTACATGATGCGTATGGGCTTAATTTGGATCTTTGATCCAATACCATGCCCGGCCATCTGATTGAAAGCGATTAATTTAGTCTTGTCAGACCAACTAACCTTCAATTAAATCTTAAAAATGTGTTTTTTTATTGCATTCTGTAAGGGCTACCATATCCCAATAGGCAACGGTCCGGTTTTCGTGCGATCCGGCAAAATGCTACCACTCTCGCACAAGTATTTTGATCAAAATGGTTTTTTCTTCTCTTATTATGCCTTTGCGTTCAATTTTACAATTCTTCGCCTCGCTGTCTACTGATTTGCATTCAATTTTAATACCTTAAGCGCTTCTGTAATAGTGGCTGCAGCGCTACTTGCTACTTAGTTCACAAGATATCGGATCGTAATATTTTTTGGCAGACTTCCTTTGTCCTTAATAACATTTTAGGCTATATTTTTTCTCAGTCTTAACATTTTCACGTGGCGAGCTCCACAATTTTTTGCCACTTTTCCTACGGTCCCGCGTTTCCGCAGTTAATCTATTATTTACATTTATGTTTCCTGATTAACCATATTATTTACTCGTAATCACTTCTTGAATAAATTACAATACAGAAAAAAGTCATCTGACTTCCATTTAAGTAAAAGATAACTGTAAAATGCAAAACTGAGAGTGAGTGCAAAACTGTAACATTGGCCTTAATTTACATTCTTGCCTGCTGGTTTTATTATTGTTGTTGGATTGACTTCAAATCTTTATGGGAGAGTGAGTAGGGGTGTACCAATAAGAATATACAACAAAAGTATGAAAGTCGTTAGAACTTGGAAAGATAGCGGTGACTGAAATAAAAAGTGTAACACCATGTTACAGTTTTGCTCGTCACTGTATATATGTACGTATTTATGTATGTATGTATTTATGTATGCACATATGCATGTATTTTGTCTTTACAGAGAAAATATATGTATGTATGCACGTATTTATGTATGTATGTATTTATGTATGCACATTAAAGTGGTCCAAAAATGTATGTAAAAAAAAATAAGGTCGGATTTTTAATGCCGCCACCCCCTAGGATTGTTATATACCGAAAAAAAATATACCCATATTTTTTTATTTTGAAACCAAAAAATATTTAGGGAGTGCTCAAAGCGCACAAAGTTTTCCATGTATTTTATATGGAGAAATAACAAATTTTCGTAGAAATGGTATAAAACTCTTGAAAATCAATATTACCGGAATATATACCGGAAAACTGTGGTTCTCTTCAGGAGACTTCCAGTATTAATATCCAATTGTTTATTTAACAATTTTTTATGATTAAAGATTTTTTATTGGTCCCCCCATTGCATTTTCTAATGGCTTTGGAGGACCTATAAAACATAGTTACCATGAAAAAATTGTTAAAGAAACAATTGAGTATTATTACTGGGAATCTCCTGAAGATAAGTAAAGTTTTCCGATCGAAAAATATAGATTTTCAAGAATTCTACACTATTTCTACGAAAAGATGTTTTTTTCTCCATATAAATAACATGGAAAACTTTGAGCGCTTTGAGCACTCCCTAAATATTCTTTGATTTCAAAATAAAAAATATGGGTATATTTTTTCGATATAGATCAATCCTAGGGTGTGCCGGCATTAAAACTCCGACTTTATTTTTTTGGACCACTCTAATGCACATATGCATGTATTTTGTCTTTACAGAGAAAAGTAAGTAATGAAGATATTATAATCGTTTGTGCCGCAGAAACAAAAACAAGTACTTGTTAACAAAATAGTTTGCTGCTTGTAGCAGTTATGCTGTATACCTGAATGAAATATAATCCTTGGTGAACAAATTTATTTGTGGCCTGTTGTTCAAGGACATATGTACATTAAACTGCATCACTCCCCATACAAAAAAAAATCGGTGCTATTTTTCCATTGGAATTATAAAATTCATTATATTTTAAGACGTCCACCAAAATATTTCGGAAAAGTATTAAGATTTAAGTGAGCTGCAAATACCTCTAGAAATGGAATTTTATATGAATAAAAATAGTTTCTTAAAATTTTTTTTTGAAAAAATCCCCTCAAATGTCAAAACGGTTTTAGCTTAAAAAAAATGCATAAAAATATTTAAAAAAAATGCATAAAAATATTTAAAAAAAATGTAAAAAAAATTTGAACGGAATCGTAATGAGATTTTCGTTGCTGGTTTTTAACTTTTTTCAAAGATTGGTATAAAAAAACTTTAATAAACCAACCTAAACTCTCCCGATTGAGACTTAAGAGTTGGAAAGGTTTTTTCTCATCGTTTTTATTTCTTTGCTAATAAACTCATTCAAAGGATGACAGAGAAAGGTAGGATGAACGAACGTTATTCAAAGTTGAATTAAGATGTGTTGGTATTTGAAAAATAAAAAATTGGGATACGAATGACTTTTTTTGGACAGAAATAAAAACAGTGTGAAAATACCTTCCACTGAGATCCCTTAAGTCCAAATCAGAATAGTTTTGGCCCAGTTATTCAAGGTTTTCGTAAATCAATCTTTGAAAAAAGTAAAAAAACACCATCAAAAATCTCGTTCTTACGATTCCGTTGAAAAGATTTTTAAATATTTTTATGCAGATTTTTTAAGCTTAATCTGTTTTCTCATCTGAGGGGACTTTTTTCAAAAAGTTCTTTAAGAAACCATTTTTATTCATAAAAAAACTCCATTTTTGGAGGTGTTTTCAAATCGGTCCAGCTCACTAAAATCTTAATATTTTTCCGACTTCTTAAAATTTAACAAATTTTGCAATCCCGGCGGAAAAACTGCAACTTTTTTTGGTGATGCAGTCTAATTTACATATGTATGTTTGTATGGATATGTAGACGTGGGAAAATTTGCGTAAACAGGCCGGTTCACATACAACCAGCGTT
>NW_016158511.1:118298-128192 GCF_001687245.7 Rhagoletis zephyria | reverse complement strand
ATTAATATACCCTTGTGCACAAGTGCGCTCGGGTATAAAAATATATGCAGACTAGAAGTATGTAATCAACCCTTTTTTTAGGAATTTGCACGATTTTAATGAACATTCTTAGCTGCCATTTATAATAGTATGAAAGTTAAATCAACAAGCATGGCGGCGATGACATTTCTGTACAAAAAATAAACAGACGAATTGGATGGTAAAAGAAAACGTCAGAAGATTCAATTTTCTCAATATAAAATTTTTTGATAGGAAACGGATTTTAATTGTGCTACATTGTAAAAATATATGATTTACTAGGGGAGCGCACGGTGAGTAGCATTTTAGGTGTAAAGTTGCTACGTAGCAATCTACCACATGTTTTGTTGCTCTTCCAACAACAAAATGAGTCGCTGTAAAGTAATAGGGCATTCGCACGAGGCGATTTTACAGGCAACTTTTAGTTGAAAGCAAAAATCGCCTCGTCCGAACGGCCTTTCAACTAATCGCTTTCAACAAAGTTGGTCGCCAGCCAACTTTGAGCTCGTTCAACTTTTTTTCCTTGCAACCCTGTGTTTGTTTACATTCTGTATCAGTGTTGGGAAATGAAATTGTTCCTTCAGTACGAAATCTATACAAAAAATGTACTTTTCGGCTATAAATTGTACACACTTTTTAATTCGCTCATATATTTTCTTAGTACATTCCCTTCAAGACCAATGATTTTATGGTATTCATGAGAAAGTTTTATTGTTTATGTACATACGTTTACGTATTTTACACTTTTACAAATTGATTCCACGTGCACATGTATTGCATTTAACGCAAATATGTATGCACACATTTTCAGGTATACATCTTAACAAAAAGCATATTTAAGTTATTATTAATGGATAAAAGAGACATTTTCTTTGGATTCAGTCTAAAATTTGACATTTTAATAGAATTTCAAGTGCTTATCAAAACTTTACGAGAAGATTTGACCATTTATCTTAATATTATTCAATTTTAATTATTTTTTGTAAAAATACGCTTTATATTTTAAGAAAAGCCGTACAAATCCAAGGTTCAAACTTTGTGCAACATTAAAAAAACCAACACACTTTCGTAAAAATTTCGATCTATTTAATTCGATTTCCTAGATTTATTTTGAGTGTGTGGTTTTTTAGCCCATTAAATTTTAATATAACTAAGTTTTTTAAGATTTCTTTGATGAAGGTGTTGCTAATTTCCTCCATATAAAAAAATCGTCGAACACACTTCGTATGGAAGAAAATGGCTGACATCGTCGACAAAACAAAATTGCCAAGTTCAACGGTAAGTCCCAGCTACTTTAAACTTGCACTTTATTATACTAAAATTGAATGGGCTAGAAACTAAAGAATATTAATAAAGCTCGAAATTTTTACGACAGTATTTTGGTTTTTGGATGTTTCGCAAAGATTTAATCTTGGGTTTATACAGTTTTTCTTAAAGAATACATTATAGTTTATAAACAGATAATTAAAATTAAAGAATAATAAAATAAATAGTAAAACCTTGTCAATATGTGAGTGCCGTAAAGGTATTATATTTAAGAAAATCTCTTCTTATAACTAACGAAGACTTTGTTTCTATATGAAGCTGACTTTGACATTTTGTTTTAATAAAACTTAGTATCGAAAAGTTTCTTTAAAAATTTGGCTAGGCTATGTTATACNCTAAAAGCACTTCTACCAACGCTTGGCTTACCAAATTTACGCCAATCAATAAAATTTTGCGATTTAAATTCATTTTCAATAATGTAAATAACGATTCGTGTTGAATCCAAAATCGCCTCGTCTGAATAGGGATGGCAACTTTTTCACTTTCAACTTCTCATTCAACTACGTATTCAACTTTTGTTGCCTGTAAAATCGCGTCGTGCGAATGCCCTATAAATGAGCCAACGAACAAGAATGATAGAATACAAGATTGCGCCGATCAGAGAGGAATAACTTTAAATAAAAATATCCCTTATAAAATATAATGAAAACATTCGCCAGTTTGTTTCGCGCACCACTTAAGGGGTTCTACTTAATCGGTAATCTTTGTACAATCTATAAAGCACAGGGAAAGTTGTGGGTACTTTAGCACAACAATATTGCGTAGTTAATAAAAATAACATGGAGAAAAACTAGTGGTGCCACTCTATTAAAAATAAAATGGAACTAAATTGCTGCTGCCACTCTATTAAAAAGTTTTTGTGCATCCTACTCCTTTTTGCGTAGGAGGCCTTCGGCCGCGCTAGGGATTATAACCCTCACAACGTAGAATTCTCCATTCTGTGTTGCCAAAGAAAAGGGGCAGAACACTTTTGCAGAGAACACCTTTCTGCGTAGGCGGCCTTCGGCACCACCAGTTTTCCTCCATCTTATTTATATTAACTACACAAGATTGTTGTGCGGATTTTCACCATCGGCATATTGCTATTAAATACAGAATTTCGCGAAAGTGTACACTTAAAACCTCACAAATGTATAAAAACTAATAAATACGTGTTAAATTGAGTTCATTTATTCCATCCATTTGCGTGAAATTCATCAAAACATAGTGCGCAAAGTACAAGTGTTTTTTGCAAATAACTCTTTAATGAATTAAATTTCCGGTTATTTTGGCGTTAAGACGCGTCGATTGATACCACTCTCGAACTTTTTCCGTCCATTTTGACCTGCTTTCGCTAAAGTGCACTACTACCAAGTTGTGCCCAGGATCGTGTTCATTGTGCATACTTACAAGTGACAAATGTTCTTCTTCTGCCTGGAAACCGCCTGTAAGCTACCTGGAAAGTACCTGTCAAAATGTATAACTATCCTGCCAAAATGTTAGACAGGGTGTTTAAAGTGATGTAAAAAAGGCAAAAGTTATTAAAATAAAGTAAAAAAAATGGCAAAATATGCATTTAGTTAAATGGATTCCTGCATTTATATGCCATTTTAGTATTTTAAAGCGTTTTGGTCAATAACTATTACACTTAATAGAATTTTTTTGCTGTTTTTGTCAGAGTCTGTTTAAAGTTTTGTTTTATAGATATTAGTGTAACCCTGTAGCAAATAAAATCAGGTGATCTCAGCTGTGGGGCATATCTGCAAAACATCTGATTTTTTTTTCACTTGTAAGTATGCACAATGATCATGTGCAAGTTTCCAGTTCCACTGAATAAGAACAATAAACCCCCCGCTGCACAGTGGTTCAAAACTGGCATTTATTGTTCGTAATTCACTGGAGCCTTCATTTTTCACTTAATTTGATTAATTTTTATTTTTTTTTATGAACACTTACGATATTTGCAAGATACCAGTTGAGACTGATTTCTGAACTTTTATTTGATTATATTAAATTTTTTAGTGCAATATGCAGATAAAGTAGCAATTTTGAAGAAAATGTATTCTTCTGTTCCAGTTAATAATGTTACATAAAAACGATTTGAAAATAATTGCATGGTTCTCCCAAAACAAACAAAAAATTCACAAAAAAAAAAATTTGAAATGTTATAAAAAATATTCACCAAAATAAATATTTTTTTGGTTTTTAGTAAAAATTGGTTGAAAAATTAAGGCTGTGGTGCATTATGAACATTAAATTCCAATATTAAACCACTGTGTGCTGGCTTCGTTGTGCAGTATGTATTATGGTTAACGCATTTTGGTAGCAAAGTATGGCGAAGTCCTTGAAAAGGATTTGGCTTAATTTTTCGCTACAGCAGGGGAACTTGTACGGTTATAAAATATAATTAACTGGTAAATATTTGATTTAAATTACGACATGGGTAATGTACTTTTATCATACAAGTTGGATGTACGTATTCCCAAATCATTTTGAAAAAAGTCCTTTATTTCTCGTTGGTTAATATGGTCACTGTAGTTATGCGCCATCTGACGTACGCAAGTTTGGTATATACATAGAAATATTTATTTTTAATAACAATCGGGGGTTATATTCGATGTAAATAAGCTTGTTTAAATTAAATAATTAAATCAAATTCGTTTTTGCTTTAAAATACCACCATTCACTTTTATCCGCACCTTTTTATGGAATTTAGCTCCCATTTTAGTAAGTGTGATTGCATTCTTCCCCTCTTTCTCCTGCTTCCATAAACCATCCCTGTGGGTGGGAGTGCCAAATTTTAGAAAAAAGCTACTTACAAAACCTTCAATAATTTAATCATGGGAACACACTGTTTTGTAATAATTTTTGTCATTTTAAATAAAAAATTCCCATATTAAACAACGAAAATTGATATCTAAAGTATATATTTACAAAATTTCTTTATAAACAATGTTTTAATGTATTTCCGTCTGGAGATGAAGTGTACGAATCAAGGCGAATTCATATAAAGTGGTGTTACCGGCGAAGTTAGATTTTCGCCGCGGTTGTACTGAATACAAAATGCGTATAATTTTTTAATGTAGTTTTTTGTTTTTGTCCTGCCGCCACCACCATATATGAATTCGCCTTGGTACAAATTATCAGGGCTAGTATCGCGAGAGCAAGCGAACGTGTGTAAAACAACTGATCCTCAAATCAACGCCTACGGCATTAAGATTCTGTCCTTGCGACTTGTTAATTGACATTGTAAAGCAAGCGCTTACTGGAAATTTAATCCACTTGAAAAGGAAATGAAAATTATTGGTATTCGAGGTATCCCAACCATTTCGCCTGCACCACAACCAGTTATAATTTCTGCTTCAATTAGATTTTATTGCAGCTAGTTCCGTTGCATAGTTTTGGAGGGGTTTTCTGAATAACTCGATTGTAGTGCCATCTAGCGGATCCATTTTTTCATAAAAGTATTTCTTATCTCACCAGCAGCATAAATTTCTAATATCATCAAAATCGAATCGTTAATACAGATTTTTGGAATAACTCGACTCTAGTGTCAGCTAGCGGAACCATTTTTCGTAAGAGTTCAAAAATCTACGAGATTTTTAGCTGCGTAAAACTTGCAGTTTTTAAACTAAATTTTCATGAGTCATGTAACTGCATATCCAATAATTCAGATTAAAAAGTTTAAAACTTTTATGGATATTTGTTGCATTTTTCTAGAGTTTGTATTGAGTTTGAAAGTTTGTATTAACTTTATGGTTTTGGCTAAAGCATGAGAAATCTTGATATATAAAAATCCCGTGTCACTGTGTTCGTTTACGCTAATCTCCGAAACCGCTTAACCGATTTCAATGAAATTTTGTGGCTGTGTATTTTTGGTTCCAACTTAAAAGATAGGATAGTTTTGAATTCGAGAAAAATATTTTTTTTCATCGAAATTTTTTCTATGCTTCTCTCATTGTGCTTATCTTAATATATATAAATCCCGTGTCCCACTTAACCGATTTCAATGAAATTTTGTGGCTGTGTATTGTTGGTACCAACTTAAATAGTTTTAAATAGAAAAATATTTTTTTTTTCATCGAAATTTTTTCTATGCTTCTCGCATCATGCTACGGTTGCCAGACGTACTGATTTTATCAGTACAGTACTGATTTTTGAACTCTTGTACTGATTTTATAAATTTCTTCAATCAGTACTCTAATGTCCTGATTTTTCAAAATTTGTACTGATGTGTACTGAACTTTCAATTCAAACAAAATACTTTAGGATTTTCTTAAGGTTTTTAGATAACGTTGGAACTTCTTTAAACTGTACTGTAAAAAGTAAGAAGAAAATAATTTAATTATAGTTAACATGTTTTAGATAATGCTTGATTCGCACAAGAAATTAATTATGGGCATATCGCCCGATTTTTACGTACCAGTTGCGATATTATGAAGGAGCCTAAATTATTTAAAAAGAATACTAAAATTTTTTGTCGAGTTTTGTTAATTATCTCCATGATACAAATATTTAAAGGTAAAATCGCTCGCTCAATTCGTCGGCCATCATTTATTTTTGAAGTTTGTCTACTTTATAAAATTGAAATTTTCTGAGCAACTCAAATGCCAAATAAAAGTAAAATAAAAAACAAATAGATGAAAGTATTAAAAATTTTTTTTTATTTGAGACTGAACGTGAGAATGTATTTTTGAGTTTGAAAATTTGAAAACATTTTTGTTATGTTAGCAAACTTCAAATATGTTTTCAGTGGTTAACCTTGTGTCATGGTTATCTCGAAAATAACTTTCAGTTTAATAACAACACATTTGAATATTCGAATGGCTTTTGTTTATAACTTAAAAATCTTTTTTCTCAATTTTCTGACACTGGAAAAGAGTTTTGCATACAAGACATAGAGTTAGATACTCCTTTTAGCGAATTCTTACTCTTTCAAAGTTTTTGCGTAGTTGAAAAAATTATTTAAGCCATGAGGAAATATAGATGACGTCCTTAAAGAGTGATACTTTTTCACAGTTTGAAAAAGTATTTAGTTTTGTTTTTTTTTTCTCAATACCACACTCAAACAAAGGAATTTGAAAGGATCTTAAGTATAAAGTTTATTTCCTGGCGCAAAGAGAGAAACGTATTGAATTCTTTGACTATTTATTTATGTACCAAAATATTGTTAAAAAGAAGAACTCTGGCGTTTTAAAGCATTTTCTGTTACTTAGATTCATAATTTTGCTTTAAATTAAATGTACTGAAAAGTACTGATTTTTTTAGCATGAAAAAGTCTAACGTACTGATTTCGCGCATAAAAAATCTGGCAAACCTACATCGTGCTTATCTTAATATATAAAAATCCCGCGTCCCGCTTACCCGATTTCAATGAAATTTTTGGCTGTGTATTGTTGGTTCCAACATAAAAGAAAGAATAGTTTTGAACCCGAGAAAAAAATTTTTTTTTCATCGAAATTTTTCTATGCTCCTCGCAACGTGCTTATCTGAATATATGAAAATCCCGTGTCAGTGTGTTCATTTACGCTTATCTCCGAAACCGCTTAACCGATTTCAATGAAATTTTGTGGGTATGTATTGTTGGTTCCAACTTAAAAGATAGGATAGCTTTGAACCTGAAATTTTTTTTTCATCGAAATGTTTTCTATGCATCTGCAACGTGCTTATCTTAATCATCATGTATGTATATCCCAAAGCAGTGCATTAATGATACTATTACGGATATCGACGGCTATCCATTGTATCGCCGCCGAAGTACTAATAATGGCAGCCACACATTCACAACACAAAATTGATAATCAGTGGGTCATACCATATTCACCGCTGCTTTCAAAAGCATACAAGGCTCATATTAATGTCGAGTTTTGTAGTTCTGTACTGTCAATTAAGTACATTTGTAAATTCGTTAATAAAGGCAGTGATTTGGCAGTATTTGCAGTACAAAATGTAAATGAAAACGACGGATACCAAATGGGTAGATACATCAGCAGTAACGAAGCCACCTGGCGTATTTTTAGTTTTCCCATACACGAACGAGACCCAAATGTCGAGCATCTTGCAGTACACCTTGAAAACGGCCAACGTATTTTAATGAACGAAATGCTCTTCAACGAGCATTTGAGCCACCGAAAACGACACTTACTGAATTTTTCACACTGTGCCAAAAACTGGATGTTTTCGGTCAATTTGTACGAACAATATTATATTCCGTCGTTCCGCGCTACTTTACCTGGAATAAGTGATGTAAAAAATGGGAGCCACGTAAAAAGGGTGAGCCGCATCCAACAATAGCAGGCATATTGAAAGCCAAGACTTTGGGACGTCTTTACACAGTACATCCAACACAACGTGAATTCTTCTTCTTGCGTTTGTTATTAGTAAATGTTCCAGGGCCAACGTCTTTCGAATTTTTGCGAACAGTAAATGGACAAGTGTTTAGTACATATCAAGATTCATGTCGAGAGTTGCAGTTGCTGGAAGCCGACTATCATTGGGATCTAACACTTGCTGATGCAGCATTTGCATCTACGCCGAATAGCATTCGCCAACTGTTTGAAATTATATTGACGACATGTTATCCCACACAATCATCGGCTTTGTGGGAAAAATACAAGAACTATATGGCTGAAGACATACTGCGCCGAATTAGACACACAAACCAAGATCCAAACATTGATTACACACCAGAAATTTACAACGAAGCATTATGGTCTGATTATGCATACTTCGCATAACTTCGCACAACTTCGCATAAACTTCAAACTGTAATTTCGTATGTACTTTGTATGTATTTTGTATGTATTCCATTACCCAGAAATTAGCAGAACTTTTAAAAACTTAGCGATCTGTTGAGTTTAGATTTTGCTTCACATTTTCTTAAGTTACACTTTTAGTGCCCTGGTACAAATGGTTGTGCGAAGTTATGCGAAGTATGCATAATCAGACCCTTAGTATTGATCGAGGATATATGTATTCTAATTTCAAATTGGCCACTTAATCATTATGGCAAGCCGTCATCTAATCGCCCGGTAGTGATCGGACTTTAAAAAAATTCTGTGTGGAAAAATCTGGAAAAAGATGTGGTAGATTTCAAAAAAAAAAGGTAAATCTCTGGGTTTGGAGTAAACTTTGTACAATAATTAAAAAAATTCTGCAAGGTTTCACCTAAATTGCAAACTTTTTAATTAGACTCCAAAAAAATTTAATTTTAGTATAATAAAGTGCAAGATTGAAGTTGCTAAAAATTGCGTTGAATTTTGGCAATTTTTTTCCTTGACAGTGTAAAGCAGTTCCTCCATATCAAGATACTTTTCGAACATATTTTAAGAAATTTCTGCAACCTTGTGGAGGGTGACAGGTAAAAAGGTCAACGGAAATAAGGTCAATTGACTTTATTTCCCACCGTGGTGCGAAATAAAGTCAATTGGCATTATTACCTTTTCACCAGCGAAATAAAGTCAACAAAAAATTTTAAATAAAGTCATTGACGCTATTTCCTCATTCAAATGAAAATAGCGTCAACAATGCTTAACGTAAGTCGATTCATAGAAAAAAATGTTGTTCTTACAATAAACATTGCCCCGTAAGTGTTGTTTTTTAATAGATGAAAAAGGTTATTGCCAAATCCTCAGTGTGGTGCTATTAATCCACAACCAATCATGAACTACCACCAATTTATTTTATTAAAAAATTTAAAATTACGAATATATGTAGTAAAAACACGATGCGAAAAACCAAACGCAAAACGCAGCTGGAATACCAGAAATATTTGAAGAAAGAGTGTAGAAATGATCTAGAACTTGCAAAACATGTTTCGTTTCCTCAAAAATAAAGCGAACACTATTAAATTGAAGAAACAGTCCATGTCCAAAAACCCCGGAGGACCACTGAAAGTATTTTGTATTTTAAATTAGCATATTTTGATTGAATTCGGAATGTCTAAGGTGGAAAAGAAACCAACCTTTCTATAAGGAAACAATTATAGAAAATGAATTTTCTTACACTGTATTCATGTCTCCGCCAGCAATTTGTGACGACATCATTTAAAAGCAGCTAAGGAGAAGGATGACACTATTTATTAGATGGCACATTCAAAAAGCCAATGTGCCAAAATGCGGGTATAAACAATTATTGATTACTAGCTGTACCCTGCCACGCTTTGATGTGGCATCTTCCTGTTACATAGATGATAAATGATTAACGAAACAAAGCATACGTTTCATATAAGTTTGTTTTTGTAATAAGTACTTGTCTGCACACAACATTTGTCGTTTTGCCATTCTCTGCATAGATATCAAAGATATCTGGTTTGCCGACACGGGAACATGCAACATCTGAGAAGCAATCCGCATCTAAATCTAAACCACACTTTTCCAAAGGTTGACCTTGGGTATTATTGATTGCGATTCCGAATGCCAATCGAATTGGGAATGGCAATCTTTTAAATTGAAATTGTGTATCGGTCGGAATCATGGTAATTCTTCACTACGTTCTTCATCGATGTCGTTACTGCTAGTCGCGTGCAGTTGCAGAGTTTTGGCTGATTAATATTCCGCAACATGATAATTG
>NW_016158511.1:104204-116946 GCF_001687245.7 Rhagoletis zephyria | reverse complement strand
TGAACGAACGACAGAGATTTAATGACCTGGTGTTAAATATTTAACGCAAACATCTCCGAACTCGATTAAGAAGTTTTTCTTTTGGTCTTGCTTTCCACTCTTGTGTTTTTTGAGATATGGCAACACAGTCCTGCTGCCATTTGCACATATTCTGCATGTACTCTCATAAAATTAAAAAACAATCAATTTTTGATAAAAAAAAAAGCTGTAATATACTTAAAGTATTTATTTATTTGAACGTGCACACTCTTACTGCGCATATATTGAGTGTAAATAACGTGTAAATTTAGTGGAAAGTGCATTATATATTGTGAAATAGTCCCATACAAGTTGGTGAAAATTACAAACTTTAATAACAAATAACTTAAAAACTATAAGGTTCCGCGCTTTAAAACTTTACATATACCCCCTTTAGAACCGCCTCTACCCCCTCCCCCGCCTATTTTCCTTAATGCCGTACTAGGGGTTACCATTCTAAAATTTTCCCTGAATTTCTTAAATGTAAGTAAAAAAAAAGTCCATTATAAGATTATATTTGTATGAAAAACGTAAATTTTGTGAATTTTTCAAGCAGAATTCTAAATTTCCAAATATATTTAAGTCTTTATTAAAAAAAACAAAGGTTTTTATAGTTATACAGAGTCCAATGCCTGTCAGCGCATCCGCCCAGACAGTTCATTAAACACACCCAAGTTTGAGTGATCTACAAGTTATAAGCGTTTTCAGCATTTAACATTTCATTATTAAGTACGGTCAAATAACGTAGATAACAAGACGGGACAACTCGTTATAATTGTAGCGAAAGTGAGTAACAGGGGCGTGCCTTCTCTTTTCATCCAATTAAAAAACTTACTAGAGCAAAAGTGAAGGCACGCCCCTGTTACTCACTTTTGCTACAATTAAAACGAGTTGTCCCTTCTTGATATCTATGTTCATTGGTACGGTGTAATATAACAAGTTATGCACTGAACTATGATAATCTGTACTAGTATCTATAATAATAGACAATAATTTGCAATGTTTTTACACTTTTGCAATTAATTTCGGTTATTATTACAAAGTCATGACTTATGCCACTCTGCCATAGTACGGTTGTTGCTCCCTTTCATACCACAGTAATTTTGTATACAACTCTGAATGAACAAAATTCATGCTCCTTATCATTATCAACGCTGATCAGATTTTACCCCCGAGGAGTTCTCAAAAAGGTTTATTACTATATATACTGTGGTTTATTTGATTCTGTTGTCGGTCGTTATCCAATTTGGAAAAGGCAGAACAGACTTCGAGGTTTTTGTTACCGATGATGTCGATGTCATCGGCACACGCCAGAAATAACACACGCTCGTAAAAATTGTTCCTGAGTGGTTCAGTTCTGCAGCTCTTATTATGTTAACACTTGCATCATGCGATCGTAAATGCCCTTCTGCTTTAGCTTTAATTTGGGTATGTTTGTTTGCGCATATGATAGAAGTTCACAATAGTAATAATAATCATAATCATAATAATATTATCTATTGTTATTCAAAATTTCTTTACTCGCAATATACGTAGTAGGCTATGGTGACCCCAAACGAAATCGTTTATGATAAAAATTTAACTGTTAACTGTGTTAATGTAAGGGAATGGTGATAACAATTTTAAGTTTTCATTATTTGATTTCATGGGATATTTTTATGTTTTCGTTACGCCTTTTATAATTTTTTCATTTGTATCAGTAGTTCTTTATTAATTTTTTTCTGTGCGTAATTTGTATACCAACTCTTCGTTGATAATATGATCACTTCGTTTGATAAGATGTTGTAAACTCTCTCTTCATTTAAACTGTCCGGATTTGGATAAGTGAAAACATTAACAAAAAATGTCTCTAGTAAGGCTTTCCCAAACGCTTTCCGTTTCGAACCAGTTATGTAATATTTCATTAAATTCAAATATTTTCAGTTTACTTTTACGTATTGCATAATTCTATTGAGAGTATTTGCAAATCAAGATTCCTCAAATACCTTTCGTTTGGTACCCATATTGTAAAATTTCATTTATTTTATCCATTTAATGGAGTTGTATTTTCAAACAGGTGGCAAACCTCTTCAATAATATTTTCGGCTGTAAGTCTTTTTAAAACTCTTTATTTTGATACCCATATTGCAATATTTCATTTATTTAATCAATTTAACTGAGTTCAAATGTTCCAATAGGTGGCAACCTTCCACAGTCATGTTTTTTAAACCTTTTTAATTTGACAACTTTATTGTAATCAGTCATTTATTTTATAAATTAAATTTATAAAATTTTCAAACAGGAGGCAACCCTCTTCCTACATATTTTCGACTGCAAGCCTTCCTAAAAATTTAGAGTTTATTACCCACATTGCAATTTTTCAATTATGTTATCAATTTAACTGAGCTAAAATTTTCAAATAGGTGGCAGCCCTCAAAAATATTTCCTACAGTCGGTTTTTTAAACAATTTTCCAACAGGTGGCAACCCTCCTCAAACTTATTTTCGGCTGTAAGCCTTCTTAACAATCTAAAGTTAAAGCCCACATTGCAATATTTCATTTATTTTATCAATTTAACTGAGCTAAAATTTTGAAATAGGTAGAAGCCCTCCTCAAAAGTATTTCCTACAGTCATCTTTCTTCAGCTTCTTTAATTTGATACCTATATTGTAATGCCATTTATTTTATAAATTAAACTTAGATTAGATTTAGTTAGATTTTCAAACAGGTGGTAACCCTCCTAAAACATGGTTTCGTATGTAAGCCTTCTTAAAACTCTTTAGATTGATACCCACATGGCAATATTTCATTTATTTTATCAATTTAACTGAGCTAAAATTTTGAAATAGGTAGAAGCCCTCCTCAAAAGTATTTCCTACAGCCACCTTTCTTCAGCTTCTTTAATTTGATACCTATATTGTAATGCCATTTATTTTATAAATTAAACTTAGATTAGATTTAGTTAGATTTTCAAACAGGTGGTAACCCTCCTAAAACATGGTTTCGTATGTAAGCCTTCTTAAAACTCTTTAGATTGATACCCACATGGCAATATTTCATTTATTTTGTCAATTTCATTGTGTTAAAACTTTAAATAGGTGGCAGTACTCCTCCAAAATATTTCCAACAATCATCTTTCTTAAACTCCTTTAATTTGATACCTATAATGCAATATGTCATTTATTTTATCAATTAAATTTAGTTAAATTTTCAAATAGGTGGAAACCCTCTTCAAACATATTTTCGGCTGTAAGCCTTCTTAAAACTCTTTAGTTTACACCCACATGGCAATATTTTATTTACTTTATCAATTTAACTGAGTTAAAATTTACAAATAGGTGGCAACCCTAGTCAAAAATATTTCCGGCAGTTATCTTTCTTAAACCCCTTTTATTTTTGAACCCACATTGCAACATGTCATTTATTTTATCAATTTGACTGAGTTAAAATTTTCAAATAGGTGGCAACCCTCGTCAAAAAGATTTCCAGCAGTTATCTTTTTAAACCTCTTTAATTTTATACCCATATTGTAATAACTTATTTCTTTTATCAATATAATTGGGTTTAAAAATTTTCAAATGGGTGGCAACTCTCCAATTTTTTACGATATCGTTGATTCTGGTATTATACCGATCACTACAAAAAAAAAATTATTCAAATCGGTTCAGCCGTTCTCGAGTTTTGATGACCGTGACATACGAACACAACATTTTTATTAATAAGATTAACAAGCAATATGTAAATAAAAATATTGAGGGCCGATAGGGGAAACACACTTAAAACATTACCTAAATACTTGAAAGACGAGCCAAGAAACACACAAAATCCTACTTTTCTAAAACAACGATTTGCATAAAACACAACACGAATTATCTAAAAGTTTAATTGTAAAAATAAATTCAATGCCTTTATGTACAATATCGATTGCATACAATTTTAATTCACTCGACCTTTCACAATATTTTAATTACGTCAAATCCAATTCAATTTTCAGCGTGCTGACGCTGTACAAATAAAAGTTGCGTTCCAGATGCTTCACGATTTGCAGGTTTTTACAGGAAGTCGTTCCAGGTGACCACCTCCCATAAGGTTTATTAATGGAGAAAACAGCTGTTCCTGCAAATCGTGAATTTCGTGAATATCGTGAAGCATCTGGAACGCAACTAAAATGAACAATTGATGACACCTTTGTTGTTTTTTTCAGAAACAACCGTTAGAATGAAAACAAAAAATATATGACAACATGAAGTTTGGACAAAAAACTGATTGCTAAGCCTATTTTGGTTCAAAAAATTTTACATAAATTTTTTTAATTTTGGCCTATGGCAGCAACCACTGTGCATTGCTTATTACTATGCAAGATTTAAATGGCAACGACACACTATTCGGTGGCGCTATCTTACTACTATCCGGTGATTTCCGACAGACGCTGCCAGTCATTCCGCGCTCTACTTATGCCGATGAGATAAATGCATGTTTAAAACAGTCAGTTGTATGGCGAAGCATCGAAACAGTTCGATTGACCATCAACATGCGAGTACAATTACAAGATGATCCGTCTGCAAACATATTTTCTGAACAATTGCTGGATATTGGCAACGGAAAAATCGGGCTGTATTCACACACACAATTCATCGAATCGCCAAACAATTTCTGCACTATTGTTAACTCAAAACATGACTTGATTGACAGCGTCTTCCCGGATATCTATCAGGGTTGTTGCGATTATTCGCATTCGCATTCGCAACCGCAGAGCTTCCGCATTAATTTTAACATTCGCATTCGCAATAATCAATGCGGATCTTTTGCGAATGCGAATATTGAAGGGACCTAAAATAACAGTTACTTTCTTTACGAGTTAAACTTGGCCAAATATTTTTTATTCCCAACTACGAGTCCTTTCCGGACAATAAACAAACCGCTTATCTAAATTAAACAAGTTTGGTATCAAACGAAAGAGGACTTAAATAGCTTTAAAACTGAAATGAAAAATATTTCAATAAAAAATGTTAATTAATTTCCTTAGAACAAACGTTGGGTCAGGTATATGAATTTCTTTAGTATTAAATGATATAGAAAAATATATAAATAGAGGTGGTAACCTTCGATCGTTCATTCTGTTTAATAGTTACTTCAGTCCTCTTTCACATAATACCAAATTTGTTTAATTTTGATAAGCTGTTTGTTTATTATCCAGAAAAAACTTTCGGAATAAAAAATATTAGGCCAAGTTTAACTCGTAAAGAAAATAACTGTTATTTTCGGTCCCTGGAATATTATGCAAGTGCAATGATAAAACGTATAGCTGGCCAGTCACAGAAGAAAGGATCAAAAATGAATAACAAAAACGAAAACCGAAAAACGCTGTTGGTTGTCCATATTCAGAAACAACCAAAAGAATGAGAATGAAGAATATTTTGGAAAACAACGGTGTTTAAACAACGATGCTAGATTGTGAAAATGAATGTCAGGGGGATACATCCCACATTTGCAGTCCCGATGCAATTCTCAAAAGGGAATTATTGCACCGCATTAAAAAAAAATATATATATAACTGAAAGTCCTCTCGAGTGGTGCGGTGTCAATAGAAAAGAATTTACAATTTTGTCAAGTTTGAAGTTTTTCAAGTTTTTCGCAGCGAGCGAGTAGTTATTTAGTGGCGCAGGTTTGATTTACGACCATTTAAAAACATTTTATTGAATACAATGTTCCAATTTTTAAATTCAAGTACTAAAAAAAATATTATTAAAAATTACTAACCTTTCCATTTTTTATTTAACTAAATCACCTATTTACTCACCTAAATTATTTCTTAACAAGTAAAAAAGTCTAAGTTCGGGCGAAGCCGAACATTAAATACCCGGCGCTAGTATTCCATAGTTTTTTCACCTTCCCGAAAACTACCGCTACATGGTAAGCAGTAGTGGTTTTACGTCTATTTCAAGCATCGTTCGATAGAACGTTCATTTAGACATAATGAGATAAACTTATATAGATATATGTGGGCGGCATCACGCCCATTTTCCAAAATTCCATAATAATGTTATTTCTTTTCAAGGAATTGTTGTTAGTATCAATTTTGGGTAAAATTAGCGTTATAAAAAGGTGGTCGCAATTTTAGTCAGATTTCAATAACTTTCAACGTTTCGCCTTTATGGGGCAACCACAATAATCATACTGAGTTTGGTACACATTGATCGAACGGTTACCGAGATACACATATGTGGTCATAAGTGGACGGGGTCACGCCCATTTTCCAATATTTTATTATAAGCGTACCTTTTGCTATAGGATTATTGCAAACATCAGTTTTGAATAAATTAGCTTCAGTATTTACTGATTATCCGATTTTTTAAATTTTCAGCCCTTTGGTATGTTTTGTGAAGGCCAACAACTGTGCCAAGTTTGGGAGAAATTGGTGGAGCGGTTCCCACATAATCATAAGTTGGCGTGCCTACGCCCACTTTCCAAAAATTTATAATATTCTTATTTTTCGCCTAAAAATGATTGTACATATCAATTTTGGGTGAGTAAGCATCAGTAGTTACTAAAATATCTCAGTTTTCGTATTTCTGAAAACTACCGTTATATGGGAGGTAGGCGTGGTTATCGTCCGATTTTGCCCATTTTCAACACCATCCGTCCTACGCTCAAAAGAAGTGCACATACAAAGTTTCGTTAAGATATATCAATTTGTACTCGAGTTATCGTGTGCACAGACGGACGGACAGACAGTCACCGCTTAATCGATTCTCTTTTCATTCTGATCATTTATGTATACATTTGTCTATATCGATTCGTTTTGCCTGTTACAAATAACCGTTATGTGAACAAAGTTATAATACCCTTGCGTACAAGTGCGCTCGGGTATAAAAATACTTGACATCCGCATCCGCGGATGTTAGCGTTTAAACATCCGCATCCGCATTCGTATCCGCGGATATCTAAAATTCCACATTCGCAACATCCCTGATATCTATATATAAATAAGCCACAAGAAAATTTTGCAATCCCTTTTCTGAAGGCACCGTTCGCTCGATTTTAATGAAACATACACCGATTTAAAGGATATAACTTGCTCTAATCCAGAAATGTTAATCCCGATACATAGGGGGCGTAACATCTGACATATAGACTAAAATGTGAAGACCACTATATCTCTAAAACCAATTATGCTGGAGAACTGAAACTTGGCACATATGCATAGATTGTAAATACCCTATTTACGGTGAAAAATGGTAGGTACTGGAAAAGTGAGCGTGGCACTTCCCATACAAACTGAAATTCTCATATCGCTTATCTCTGGAACCACTTATGCTAACGTCCTGAAATTGGACAAGGCAACGTGTGTTGTCAATACCGTAGTTAAGGCGAAAAGTGGTCGATTTTGCAAAAGGGGGCGTGGCACCGCCCATAAAAACTGAAATTCTCATATCGCTTATCTCTGGAACCACTTATGCTAACGTCCTGAAATTGGACAAGGCAACGTGTGTTGTCAATACCGTAGTTAAGGCGAAAAGTGGTCGATTTTGCAAAAGGGGGCGTGGCACCGCCCATAAAAACTGAAATTCTCATATCGCTTATCTCTGGAACTGCTTATGCGCACGTCCTGAATTTTGGCACAGCTATTTACGCTAACAGTAACGTGCTTACGGCGAAAAGTGGTCGATTTTGGAAAAGAGGGCGTGGCACCGCCCATACAAACTGAAATTCTCATATCGCTTATCTCTGGAACCACTTATGCGAACATCCTGAAATTGGACACAGCAACATATGTGACGCGTAAAGTTAAAAGGGACCTACGCTCAAAAAAAAAAAATGCCGAGAAAAACGACATTGAAGTTTACCAAGTTGATTTTGATGCTTCTGTACGTTTTAATGGTTTGGACTCATTACTCGGGGGTTTTCGGGGTCGCCGATTACGAATCCGATGTTAGTTTTCCAAAATTCAAAATGGCGGATCCAATATGGCGGATGACTTTTTAAAAATTGATCGGAATCGCTTGAAACTCGTTAACCGGGGGTTTTTGGTGTCGCTGATTACGAAACCGATGCTCGTTTTTTAAAATTCAAAATGGCTGATCCAATATGGCGGAAAATATTTAAAATTTGTTTAGATTCATGTGAAACTCAAAAATGTCGTTGACACCGAAAACGAGGTCAGTGATTACGAACCCGATGTTCGAAAACACCCGAGTAACAAGTTTCAAGCGAATTTGATTAATTTCAGAATAGTTTGTCAGATTTGATTTTTTAGCACTTTTTTTGTGAAAGTACCTAACTTTGAAGTAAAATTGTGAAAAAACTAATGCAGCTAGAAAGCTGCGGTTTATTGCATTGGAAAGAGTGGCCCGTTTACTATAAAAGTCGATGAAAAAGTGAAAACCGATTTTTTCTGACCGTAGGTCCCTTTTAACTTTACGTGTCACATATGTTGTCAATACCGTACTTATGGCGAAAATTGGTAGATTTTGGAAAAGGGGGCGTGGCACCCCCCATACAAACTGAAATTCTCTTATTGCTTATCTCTGAAACTGCTAATGCCAACGTCCTGAAATTTGACACAGCCACATATGCTATCAATGCCGTACTTACGGTGAAAAGTTGTAGATAATGGAAAAGGGGCGTGGCACCGCCCCATACAAACTGAAATTCTCATATCGCTTACCTCTGAAACTGCTAATGCCAACGTCCTGAAATTTGACACAGCCACATATGCTATCAATACCGTACTTATGGCGAAAAGCGGTAGGTATTGAAAAAGGGGGCGAGGCACCTCCCATACAAGCTGAAATTCTCGTTTCGCTTACCTGTGTATCCGCTTATGCTGACGTTCTGAAATTGTATGCAGCTGCATATGCAATGCAATTTCCATATCGCTTATATCTGGAACCACTTATGATTAGGTAATGGAATTTGATACACCTACATCTATAATATAAAATGGCAAGAATCATTCAATTGGAACCATTTTCTTCCAGATTTCTAAATCGCACTGAATGATTGTTGGATCAGTGTGTTTGTCTGCCGTTAGGTGGCGCAGGGATTGAGAGTAGAGATGGGCATGGGACTAAATATTAAGTCCCGATCCCGGCCGTCCCGAAATTCAATTTTTGATTTCCGAACCCGCTCATCCCGACGTTTTTCAGAATTGTACCGCGGGCCCGGGGGCCCCGAAATCTATCTCTAAAAAAATTAACAAGTCTTGCAAATTAATTTTAAATAAAATAAATTGTATGAAAGATCTGGCATCCTCCGATTATTTTGTTTTGCTTTGCTCTTACTTTTCGTCTCAATAAAAAAGTAATTTTTCATACAAATGTTTAAGGAAGATTTTCTTTCTGCCATATAAAAAGATCCCTCCAAAATTTTATTTCGAAAGTTTAATGTAGTTGATTGATTAATCCTTATTAATACATATGTGTGAACTAAATGGTTCCATATGAAAAGACAATCTTAACTAATAGCCAAATATAAATTTAGTTTAATAAGTAGCGTGGAGGACTAAACTTACATTTTATTGACTGGAAGAATATTAACAGGAAATCGACACCTTAGTGGAAACTCTACCTATTTCGGCAGCCAGTTCCAAAACGCCCTATTTCAGAAAACTTTTCAAGAATGCCTTATTTCATAATTTGGTTAAAGAACGCTCTATCTCAGAATTCCGTTCAAAAACGCCCTGTCGCAGCACATTTTCAATATACATATTTTCATTTGATATAGGGTATTCTGGGTATTTTTCAATAAAATTCTGATATAGGACGTTCTTGATAAGTTTTCTGAGTTAGGGCGTTTTCGAACTGCCTGCCGAGACTGGTAGATCTTCCAATCAGGTGTCGAAATATAGCTACTATTTTCATACTACAAAAATATGTAGAATGTGCAAATTTACCAATTTTGAGTTATTGGGTTGACTTGATTAACCTTTGGATATTCTATGTTCAGAATACCGTGCGTACACGGAAAATACATATTTCGCAATGTCAATTACATGAATGCAGAGTTAAGTATCGTAAAAAAAACTTTCAAACTTGATGTCCCAAAATTGTCATTTTTACACATTCATGTTTCTGGCATGCGAGGGACGATATGTACTTGCCGATTTGTTTTAAAAAAATTACACAGGTTTACAAAAAAAAAACTTATGCATATTGAACAGATGTCGGATTCGCATTCAGCGCGTCGAATAACATAGGGATATTCAGGTTTGGTTCAGTATGCAGACACTTTTTTATTGTAAACCTGTGTTATTTAAAAAGCAGACATCTCGGTTGCTCAGCAAACATTTTAATTGTTTCTGCAATTACTTCCCATTGATTTTCTAAACAAAATTTTCGATGTTTGCTTAAGATGCATAGACCTAAACGTAAATTTTACAAGAAATTAAACTGATAACTTATTAAAACTAGTAGTAATCCCCGAAATTAAGAAGTAAAATTTAAGCATATGGGCAAATCTAAAAAACAGGTAACCTTAGTGTTATTTAGTTTTATTTTCATTTTTGTGAACCATATCAAGCTGATTGCTTTTGGATATAATTCATAGACGTATACTTGCAGCCTCCAAAAAATGTTTAATCAATTTGTTGCATAACTTTTGAGTTATAGATGATTTACTTCAAAAAAATATTAAAACAAGTGAATTTTTTATGTAATTTTTAAGAGGTGAAAAATTAATTATGTCATAACTTTTGAAGCACACCATATACTGGTTTGAAATTGTATGTGCAATTAGTACTTATGTGTACACTTCTTATCGATGGCTGAGTGGAAGATCGACCTATCTCGGCAGCCGGTTCGAAAACGCCCTATCTTAGAAAACTTTTGAAGAACGCCCTACTTCAGAATATTATTGAAAAAAAACCTATTTCAGAATTTTATTGAAAAACACTCTATCTCAGAATTTTGTTGAAGAACGCCCTATCTCAGAATTCGGTTCAGAAGCGCCCTATCTCAAACGAAAATACATTGAAAATAAGCTGAGATAGGGCGTTTTTGAATCGGCAGCTGCGATAGGGCATTATTCAACAAAATTCTGAGGTAGGGTGTTTTCCAATCAAATTCTGAAGTAGGGCGTTCTTGAAAAGTTTTCTGAGATAGAACGATGTTGAAAAATTTTCTGAGATAGGGCGTTTTCGAACTGGCTGCCGAGATAGGTCGATCTTCCACTTAGCCGTCGATATGTAGTTGGTAACTAAAGTGTACTTCAAAAAATAACTAGATGGCAAGTAACCAAAAGTGTGTAACTCTACTTTTCACAATTTTCAAAATTATCGGTTATCGCGTATAGTTTTTGAAGCATTTCATTTTAAAAACTTTTTAAGTATGTATTGTGGTCTACAAACAATTAAATACGAATAATTTGATACCTTAGCAAGAGGTATGCTTTCAGAATAAATCAACTTTAAATATAAAATATTCTGCGAGCGTAATTTTTATTCCAAAAATATCCTAATTGAAGACGCGTTTGGAAAATACGTCGAAACGATCTAAATCTTTTTGTAACTACTATCCCTTGTAATGTTACATATACATACCTGTAAAATGCTTAAAAAAATAAAAAAAAACTTTCTCTAGATGTGTGTAAAACCCCTGATTTACTACATTTAATGATGCTCCTTCTTGTAGTCAGAATATTTCGAACGAGGTATCAAATCAACTTTTTTCGACAAAGGTTCTGATAGTCATTCCTACGTAATTGGAGCCTTCTAAATGAAATAGCGTCCCCAGTTTTACCGGATCGACTTCAGTTTTTGAGATAGCTTTACTTGAAAATTTGCTTAAATTTTAAATATTTTATAAAAAAAAATCTTTAATTTTTGAAGATATTTTACTAAAATTTTGGACATAACCGTTTTTTAATATTACCTTAACTATTCCATAAAATCATCGAAATCGGTTCACTATAACATCTAGCTCCCATACAACTGATTGATCAGAAATGTTGTCTTGCGTTAGAACTGCTCCAATTAAGCAGGCTAAAATTTAGCATAGGTTCAATTTAAATTTAGCACGCAATGCAGAATCACTCTAGCCAACAAATGCAACTTTGGACTAAATAGACAATTCGGGAGTAAAGTTCTCTCTCGACGTACAAAAACCGCACTCTATAAGTCGCTCATCATGCCCATGCGGGTATATGGCGCAGAAGCTTAGACAATGACAATATTCGATGAGACGGCTCTTGAAGTATTGGAGAGAAAGATCTTAGGGAAGATATACAGACCTCTGCGCGTTGGCGACGGGAGTACCGCAGACGATGGAACGATGAGTTGTATGAGCTTTACAACGAAAGGGACATAGTGTAGCGAATGAAAATACAGCGGCTCCGCTGGCTTGGCCACGTCGTTCGAATGGGAAGCGACGTTCCAGTTCTGAAAGTAATAAACTCGCAATCCGCTGGTGGTAGCAGAGGAAGAGGGAGAGACCAAGTGGATAAGAACTTGGCTTCACGGGGCATTTCCCATTGTCGTCAGTTGGCACAGAGAGAAACGACTGGCGTTCTTTGTCGACCTCGGCCAAAATGGCTTAGGGCATTGATTATTTATGGCAATGGTTCGTTCAAACCTTAGCTATCGTTTCGCCTGGAATTGCTACCAGGTGGAAACATTGCTAATTCAGCTCTTAAGCTGCCATTGAACATATAAATCATCGAAACTCCTACTTGCAATATTTCCAGAACATCCGGTATGGAAAAAGTAGTACAAAAATTTAAACTAATTATTTGAGATCAGTGCACGATG
>NW_016158511.1:102494-102859 GCF_001687245.7 Rhagoletis zephyria | reverse complement strand
CACTTGCTCACTTTGGTGAACACCACTAATGTTATTCAATCCAGCATTCAAAGTGACAACTGTTTAGCTTAGGGAGAGCGGGAGACCAGGGCTCAAATCGTAACATACGTTCACGGACCGAAAACCATACGAAAGAAAATTACGTGATACATCAGGCAGTATAAGCTGAATGAGACAAAGACTACGTTCACGTACGTCATAATCTGAAAAATTTGTTTTTACGTGACGAGTAATACGATATCGTATGTGACGATTCGAGCCCAAGTTTGTTTGTGTATCGAGCTCAATGAGTCCGTATGGTTTATAGGTGCACATCAAGTCAGCCACGCACTTCGTATGCCTGATATGCGAGAGAGAAAGAGAGA
>NW_016158511.1:62972-102474 GCF_001687245.7 Rhagoletis zephyria | reverse complement strand
CGGTAGCGCAAGATGTGACCGTTTCACCGTGTATTCATTGTGGGACTCCAGTCATGCTCTAGCTGCCTTAGCCTGCTGGGCAATGAGCTGGGATTCATCCAGGGATGCATTCGTGCGGAGCCCCAGTGTGGTTTGTAAGCAGTAGCTTAATACCATGCCAAAAATTACTCCGGGAGTGGAGTGTGGGTGATACTCAAAGCACCGTGTGATAGCCAAGCTGGGTTAGCGTTGACCATAGCTGAAAATGCCAGCGACTTATCACTTCACTAAGTTCAGCGAAGAGATATTTGAGAATTGCATAAAAAATGCATACCCAATTAAACACGAGCGAAGTGCCTTTAAAAACAAGTGCGTCTGTGTGTTCGCTGTTCTTTGTTTAAGCGGGAAATGCATAAGTCGCTTAAACAATAACATATGCGTCGATAAACACCGTTGTGGAAGAAGACGAATCAGTTAATTATCCAACGGAATTTTTGAACTCGATTGATCTTCCAGGGATGACCCCACATACTGAATTGAAAATAGGTGTACCAATTATCACGTTGCGGAATATTAATCAGCTAAAACTCCGCAACAGTACGCGACTCGCAGTTAAGAAATTGATGAAGAACGTAGTGTAAGTAAAGATTTTTACGTGGCCTTTCAAAGGTGAAGAATTCCCATGATTCCGACCGATACACCATTTCAATTTTAAAGATTGCAATTCCCAATTCGATTGACATTCGGAATCACAATCACTAATGCTCAAGGTTATCCTTTGGAAAAGTGTGGTTTAAAGTGAGATGCGGATTGGTTCTTAGATGTTGCGTGTTCCCGTGTCGGCAAACCAGATATCCTTGATATCAATGCAGAGAATGGAAACACGACAAATATTGTGTGCACACAAGTACTTATTACAAAATCAAACTCATATGAAACGTATGCTTTGTTTCGTTAATAATTTATCATCCATGTAACAGGAATGCCACAGCAAAGCGTGGCAGGGTATGTATATATAGTATATATATAAAAATGTAGTATGTGACGGTCGTCAAAACTCGAGAACGGCTGAACCGATTGGAATAATTTTTTTTTTTATTGTTNTAAGTACATCTGTATGTTCGCTGTTCTTTGTTTAAGCGGGAAATGCATAAGTCGCTTAAACAATAACATATGCGTCGATAAACACCGTTGTGGAAGAAGACGAATCAGTTAATTATCCAAAGAAATTTTTGAACTCGGTTGATCTTCCAGGGATGACCCCACATACTGAATTGAAAATAGGTGTGCCAATTATCACGTTGCGGAATATTAATCAGATAAAACTCCGCAACGGTACGGGACTCGCACTTAAGAAATTGAGGAAGAACGTAGTGTAAGTAAAGATTTTTACGTGGCCTTTCAAAGGTGAAGAATTCCCATGATACCGACCGATACACCATTTCAATTTTAAAGATTGCAATTCCCAATTCGATTGACATTCGGAATCACAATCACTAATGCTCAAGGTTATCCTTTGGAAAAGTGTGGTTTAGAGTGAGATGCGGATTGGTTCTTAGATGTTGCGTGTTCCCGTGTCGGCAAACCAGATATCCTTGATATCAATGCAGAGAATGGAAACACGACAAATATTGTGTGCACACAAGTACTTATTACAAAATCAAACTCATATGAAACGTATGCTTTGTTTCGTTAATAATTTATCATCCATGTAACAGGAATGCCACAGCAAAGCGTGGCAGGGTATGTATATATAGTATATATATAAAAATGTAGTATGTGACGGTCGTCAAAACTCGAGAACGGCTGAACCGATTGGAATAATTTTTTTTTTTATTGTTTGGTATAATACCAGAACCAATGATATCGCAAAAAATTGGAGGGTTGCCACCTATTTGAAAATTTTTAAACCCGATTACATTGATAAAATAAATAAATTATTACACCATGGGTATCAAATTAAAGAGGTTTGAGAAAGATAATTGCTGGAAATATCTTTGACGATGGTTTCCACCTATTTCAAAATTTTAACTCAGTCAAATTGATAAAATAAATGAAATATTGCCACGTGGGTGTCAAACTAATGAGTTTTAAGAAGACTTGCAGCCGAAAATATGTTTAAAGAGGGTTGCCATCTGTTTGAAAATTTAACTAAAGTACATCGATAAAATAAATGAAATATTGCCACGTGGGTGTCAAACTAATGAGTTTTAAGAAGACTTGCAGCCGAAAATATGTTTAAAGAGGGTTGCCATCTGTTTGAAAATTTAACTAAAGTACATCGATAAAATAAATGAAATATTGCCACGTGGGTGTCAAACTAATGAGTTTTAAGAAGACTTGCAGCCGAAAATATGTTTAAAGAGGGTTGCCATCTGTTTGAAAATTTAACTAAAGTACATCGATAAAATAAATGAAATATTACAATATGGGTATCAAATTAAAAAGGTTTAAGAAAGATAACTGTTGGAAATATTTTAACTCAGTTAAATTGAGAAAGTAAACGAAATATTGGTATGTGGGTATCAAACTAAAAAGTTTTAAGAAGGCTTACAGTCGAAAATATTTTAAAGGAGGGCTGCCAACTGTTAAAAAGTTTAGCGCAATTTAGTTGATAAACTAAATGATATATTATAATATAGATATTAAATTTAAGAAGTTTAAGAAAGAAAATTGCTGGAAATATTTTGGAGTATAATGACCAAATCTAGAAAAATTTAAACTCAGTTATTTTGATAAAATAAATAAAATACGGTAATTTGGGTATCAAACTTTAGATTTTTAAGAAGGCTTGCAGCCGAAAATATGTTTGAGGAGGGTTGTTATCTGTTTTAAAATTTAACTCAATTTAATTGATAAAATAAATAACTTTTTATATAGGTGTCAAATTAAATTAAAGAAGTTTAAGATATATATACCTATTTAAAAATTTAACTCAAATAAATTGATAAATCAATGCAATATTGCAATGTGGATATCAAATTAAATAGGTTTCAGTACGATAACTGTTGAAAATATTTTTTAGTAGGGTTGCTATCTATTTTAAAATTTAACTCAATTAAATTGATAAAATAAATGAAGTATTGCCATGTGGGTGGGTGTCGAAACTAAAGAGCTTTAAGAAGGCTTACAGCAGAAAATATATTTGAAGGAGCGTTACCACCTGGTTGAAAATCTAACTAAATTTAATTGATAAAATGAATGATATATTACAATAGAAAGATTACTGCAGGGAATATTTTTGAGGAGGTCTGCCACCTATTAGAAAATTACTCAGTTAAATTGATAAAATAAATGAAATATTGCAATGTCGGTAACAAGCTTTAGATTCTTATTATGGTTTACGGCCGAAAATATTTTTGAGGAGGTCTGCCACCTATTAGAAAATTACTCAGTTAAATTGATAAAATAAATGAAATATTGCAATGTCGGTAACAAGCTTTAGATTCTTATTATGGTTTACGGCCGAAAATATTTTTGAGGAGAGTTACCACCTTTTTGAAAGTTTGAACTCGAAAGCTTAGTATGTTGTACCAATGCATTTTCAATATAAAGCGATAAAATAAATAAACCAACGAAAAATTATTCCTTTGTCAAATATGTTTGATTTATTATTATTTATTTATGGCTATGTACAAATGTAAAGCGGATACGGACGATGTGTGGTGGCTGACGGTCGCTCCTTGTTGAATACGAGAAAATAAGTACCCGCGCTATTTTCAATAGATTTGAGTTCAACCTCAAAGCAGTAAAACTGTTTGGAGGGGAAGTTAAAAGATAGTTAATTTGGCGGGAAAAATGTATGACAGTTTCTAATAAATACATGTGTACATGTGTGCGTACATATGTATATTATTAAGCATTAAGGTGGACCGTCTTGGATTGATTATGTAAATGAAATATTGCAATGTGGGTATCAAACTAAAGAGTTTTAAGAAGACTTACAATCGAAAATATGTGTGAGGTACAATATGGGTGCCAAAAGTATTTAAAAAATATTGATTTGGAAATATTTTTAAAAGGATTATCAACTATTTAAAAGTAAAGACTGAAAATATTGAAATTAAATGAAATATTACATNATGTAAATGAAATATTGCAATGTGGGTATCAAACTAAAGAGTTTTAAGAAGACTTACAATCGAAAATATGTGTGAGGTACAATATGGGTGCCAAAAGTATTTAAAAAATATTGATTTGGAAATATTTTTAAAAGGATTATCAACTATTTAAAAGTAAAGACTGAAAATATTGAAATTAAATGAAATATTACATAACTGGTTCCAAACGAAAAGAGTTTGGGAAAGCTTTACTAGGGCATTTTTTTAAATATTTCAACTTATCCAAAATCCGAACAGTTTAAATAAATATAGAATTTACAACATCTTATAAANCACAAATTTAATAGTACCGTTACTTTTTTTATGATCCAATGATCGGATCTAAACTAAATTAGTATGGGATCACCTGGAAAGCGGTTGACGTGGTCCAAAGCATTATAAATCAGTTAACTTTTAATCGTAAACAATTTCGTTTGGGGTCGCCATAGCCTACTACGTATATTGCGAGTAAAGTATTATGATTATGATTATCATTACTATTCTGAACTCCTATTCCCCATCAAGGATTCCCAAATTAAAGCGAAAGCAGAAAGGCATTTACGATCGCATGATACAAATGTTAAGATAATAAGAGCTGCAGAACTGAACCATGTAGGAACATTTTTTTTACAAGGGCGTGTAATTTCTGGCGTGTGCCGATGACATCGACATCATCGGTAACAAAAATCGCGAAGTCTCTTCTGCCTTTTCCAAGCTGGATAAGGAAGCAAAGCGAATGCGCCTGGTGGTAAACGAAGACAAGACGAAGTATCTGCTGTCATAAAAAACAGTCAGCGCATGCGCGCCTTGGAACCCACGTCACTATTGACAGTTATAATTTCGGGAAAGTGGAGAATTTCATTTACTAGGGAACCAGCATTAACACCGATAAAAATATCAGCATGGAAAACCCACGCAGAATCACTTTTGCCAATAAGTGCTACTTTGGACCGAGTAGGCAATTCGTGAGTAAAGTCCTTTCTTGACGTACAAAAACTGCACTCTATAAGTCACTCATCATGCCCGAGCTGTTATATGGCGCAGAAGCTTAGACAATGACAACATTCGATGAGGCGGCTCTTGGAGTATTCGAGAGAAAGATCTTACGCGAGATTTACAGGCTTCTACGCGTGGGCGACGGGGACTACTGTAGACGATGGAACGATGAGTTGTATGAGATTTACAACGAAATGTACATAGTGCAGCGAATGAAAATACAGCGGCTCCACTGGCTTAAACATGCCGAACCAACAGGAACCGAAGTTCCAGGAGTGAAAGAATACAACTCGCAATCCGCTGGTGGTAGCAGAGGAATAGGGAGCCCCCACTGCAATGGAGAGACCAAGTTGACACAGAGAAATTGACTGGCGTTCTTCGTCGAGCTCGGCCAAAATGGTTTAGGCGGTTACAAAGCCAAAGTAGAAGAAGAATATGCAAATGATAAATGGCGGAGTTGGGGGACCATCTTCTTGGATGCGCCAGGAGGAACTAGGAAAATATTCCTTATCAGATGGATTCTGGCAACGGTTGACCAAAAAATTACATTACCTTAGCTATCGCTTCGTCTGGAATTGCTGCGACATTGTTACCAGGTGGAAGAATTGGGAATTCAGCTCTTGAGCTGCCATTGAACATATAAATCATCGAAATACCCACGTGCAATATTTCCAGAGCATCCGGTATGGAAAAAGTATTACAAAAATATAAACTTATTGTTTGTGATGAGTGCACCGTGGCACATAAAAAAATCGCTTGAGGTTCTTGATCGATTGTTGCGAGATTTGCTTGTGTCAGCCGACATGGCAGTCCTGCCTGAAATATGCACCCCTGAGTATGAGGCAACGCAAGAGCGAGAAAATGGAGAGTCGTAGAGGTGGGTAATGGCACAACTTTTTGTGTGTTGACAGAGTAGCACATGCACACCATGAAGTGTTAACACACTGTGTTGGCACAATTGTGTTATTGCTACCTATTCAAAATCGATCAATAAACTCCATGACAAGGCGAATTTATACATTCGGCTATATGCATAAAAAGTAAGCAAATGCTTTTTCTTAAAATTTCACACCTTTTACTGGATTTGTTAAAATAAATTTAAGTCAAGCGTATGAAATTTTAAGAAAAAGCAATTTCTTAGTTTTTATGCATTCGGCCCATTATGTATACATTCCATGACTTATCGCTCGAATTTGCCATTTCCTTGTGTTTTGCGATCATTGGCGGCGAGAACAATCCACACAGCACAGTGTGCTATAACCAGGGAACGGATTTTTAGGACCTAAAAACGTATAAAAAAGGCAAAATAAAGTAACGAAATAGGCTGGAAAAAACAAAATAAAATAGCGAAAAAGGCAGGAAAAGGCACTAGGTATTGCAAAAAAGGCAAAACATAATAGCGAAAAAGGCAAAAAAAGGCAAAACAAAATAGCGAAAAAGGCAGGAAAAGGCAAAAAAAAGGTATTGCAAAAAAAGCAAAATAAGGCCCTAAAAAAGACAGAAAATACGAAGAACAATCAAAAAATATATTTATTTTAGAAATGTTTATATTAAAAGTAAAAAGAGAAAAACTATGAACTAATTTCATTATATGAAAAATTTGTACTTTTAATCTTTGACTATTTTATCCTTTCGAGTTTCTAATTCATAAAACTTTAATCTGTATAGTTGTAGTAACATTGAACCACAAGATGCATTTTGAAGTTTTCTGGCAGCATTTTCATTCGATTTCCGCGAAGAAAACCCTGTAGGGAAAACACGAACTAGTGAACCAGATTTCTAATCATTATTTTATGAGTTATTATTGATTTTTATTTTTTCGCTCAAACAGAAATAATTATTATTTACAAATAATGACTATTTTATGATTTTATTTTTTAGCGCAAAGATTATCATTAATTTTGAGTTTTATTTTTCCACTTAAAAATAATGATAATTTATAAAATTGAAAAGGCCATACAGACGCAACCTACTGAAATTTTGACCTGAAAAGTTTGGGTCTTATTCCTGTTATATGGGTGCGGCTACCTCTCAAAAGGATACGTTTGTACTCACGCTGGTATAGTTTTTAAGAATCATTATACTTAGTGATTCCATAAACAAAGGCCAAAATCCTGAAGGACAATTGAGAAAGGCAATTCAGTTGCAGAAAAGAGGCATTTAAAAAAAAAATTGTCAAAATAATTACCACTTTCTCACTAAATTTATTTAAAAATTCAAGCCACCAGAGCTACCTTTTTTTCAAGAAAAAACAAATTAATTTTTTTTTATGTAATCCAGCACAGCTACCTTAATACAGTCAGTCAATAAAGTTTAGGTACAACGAATTTTTTACAATACGGGCAACTATTTTTTAAATATTTTAGTTTTCGGTAATTTTTTATAAAAATATGGTAAATTCTACAAAAAACTCCCCAAAAATCAGAGTTCCAAGCCTTGTGCAAAATTTAAGAAAATTCTGTAAAATTTCATTAAAATAATTCACTTTCTATTTACGCTATCTAGAAAAAAGTTGATTTTGCAGTTTTTTAGCCCATTCAATTTTAGTATAATGAAGTGCAAGTATGAGGAAGCTAGGACTTACCAAACAACAAAAAAAAAAAAATTGCTAAATAATGGTAAGTGCTAGCTACCTCAAACGTGCACTTTGTTATACTAAAATTGAATGGGCCAAAAAACTGCGTACTTAACTTTTTTCTAAAGATCGTAAATTGAAATATTTGGATGGAAATTTGCAGTTTTCTTTAATTTTGCATAAGGTTTGGAACTCTGATTTTTGGGTTTTTTGGTGTAGAATTAACCATATTTTTATAAAAAATTAGGGAAAAATAAAATATTTAAAAAAATAGTTGCCGGTATTGTAAAATCTTCGCAGGAGATTTTACGCAAGTTAGTTTCTCGATTAACACTAGCGGACTAGATAAATGCTTGCCTGAAATAGTCAACGGTGGCAGGTAATAATATCAACGGAAATAAGGTCAATTGACTTTATTTCCCACCCTGGTGCGAAATAAAGTCAATTGACATTATTACCTTTTTAAAAATGAAAATCCATTGACATTATTTCTCTTTCAAACGTTAAATTTGCTTAGCTTCGCGGCGGCCCGCGTCAGCGCGCCTCACCGCGCGCGCCACGCGACCGGCACGCACACCACGTCACGCTACGCCGCGGCCCACCGGCCCCCCCTTCCCCGTCTCCCACCGTGCTGTAACGCAGGTAGATTTATTTTTTGTATACGTTGAAATAAAATTTTTATATATTTTAAACATAGAGGGCTTATATTCAATAATACCCTCTATCTGCACACTTTTCACAAAGATGAGATTCTGACAAAAAATTCCCCCTAAGCTTTAACTGTCATCAATGATATTAATGCTACCTTATATAACGACAGGTAATAAGTCCCAGATGGTTTCTAAAATCACAAATTAGTTTTTGTGCAAATTGCAGATAGAGGGCATTAATGAATTCAAGCCCTCGATATTTCACATTTTTATATTTGTAAGTTATTGGAAGCAGGGATGCCAACTTGGCTCAAACCGTGCCATTTGTCCCTATTTTACTTCAAATGGCACTTAATTTTTCAATTGTGCACAAAGTGCCAAATTGGCACTTTTGTAAAAAAAATAACATTTCAATACATTTTTGTGAAATCCTTTGCGTGCACTTCTTTTTCTCAGCTAAAATTTTCTAATCTATAAAGGCTATTCAACTGGTTTATCTTATTTTATCATTGCACTTAGTGTTTGGAAAATGTAGCTTTATTTTATTGCTAAATGTGAATGATTAAATGGAATGACACCTTTTTTGGCACTTTTATTTTTCTATTTGGCTCATAACTAAGGATAGCTGGCAGCCCTGATTGGAAGATTTCTGCTGTGTTTTGGGGCAACAACATGTCTGCAGTAAAAAAGCACATAATTTGTGGCTCAAAAGTGTGTGAAAACCAATCAATTAACTTATATGATTTCGGTTCCGATATTAAATAGTCAATAATTGTTTATATCCGCATTTTGGCACATTGGCTCGTTGAATGTGCCATCTAATAAATAATGTCGTCGTTCTCCTTAGCTGCTTTTAAATGATGTCGTCACAAATTTCTGGCGGAGACATGAATGCAGTGTAAGAAAATTCTTTTTCTATAATTGTTTCCTTATAGAAACGTTGGTTTCTTTTCCACCTTAGACATTCTGAATTCGTTCAAAATATGCTAATTTAAAACACAGAATTCTTTCAGTGTTCCTCCGGGGTTTTTGGACATGGACTGTTTCTTCAATTTAATAGTGTTCGCTTTATTTTTGAGGAAACGAAACATGTTTTGCAAGTTCTAGATCATTTCTACACTCTTTCTTCAAATATTTCTGGTATTCCAGCTGCGTTTTGCGTTTGGTTTTTCGCATCGTGTTTTTACTACATATATTCGTAATTTTAAATTTTTTAATAAAATAAATTGGTGGTAGTTCATGATTGGTTGTGGATTAATAGCACCACACTGAGGATTTGGCAATAACCTTTTTCATCTATTAAAAAACAACACTTACGGGGCAATGTTTATTGTAAGAACAACATTTTTTTCTATGAATCGACATACTTTAAGCATTGCTGACGCTATTTCCATTTGAATGAGGAAATAGCATCAATGACTTCATTTCCAAATTTTTGTTGACTTTATTTCGCTTTTGAAAAGGTAATAATGTCAATTGACTTTATTTCGCACCAGGGTGGGAAATAGAGTCAATTGACCTTATTTCCGTTGATCTTATTACCTGTCACCATAATCAACATTGCGACAAGACGAACATACATACACTGCAGCCGAAGTATTCTCGCGACAATAACTGGACATTGGGAACGCAAAGCTGCCAGTCAATGAGAGATTAAGACAAATTTTATGGCCTGATAATTTTTGTAACTTAGAAACATCGAAAGGAGAACTGATCGAAAGAATGTTTCTTTATTAAGAAAATTAATTNTTTATTAAGAAAAGTAATTATTAATTAATTAAGGAATCACGATTGGCGCAGTGAACGGGCTATCCTTGCTGCGAAGAATAAACTTTCAACTAAATAATAGTGGCATTGACAACAGTCGTTGGTTGAGCTGATCTGCTCTTTTACCAGACTGCCATGCCCCTTGCTCACTTTGGTGAATACCACTAATCTTATTCAATCCAGCATTCAACGTGAGGAAATAGCATATACGTCGATGAACACCGTTGTGGAAAAAGACAATCCAACGGATTGATCTTCATACTGAAATTGAAAATAGGTGTGACAATTATCATGTTGCGGAATATTAATCAGCCAAAACTTTGCAACGGCACTTGACTCGCGTTTAAGAAATTGATGAAGAAAGTAGTGTAAGTAAAGATTTTAACGTGGCCTTTCAAAGGTGAAGAATTCCCATGATTCCGACCGTTACATCATTTCAATTTAAAAGATTGTAATCCCAATTCGATTGGCATTCGGAATCACAATCAATAATGCTCCAGGTCGAACTTTAGAAAAGTGTGGTTTATATTTAGATGCGGATTGCTTCTCAGATGTTGCGTGTTCCTGTGTCGGCAAACCCGATATTCTTGATATCTATGCAGAGAATGGAAAAACAACAGATATTGTGAGCACACAAGTACATATTATATAACCAAACACATATAAAACGTATGCTTTGTTTCGTTAATAATTTATTATCCATATAACAGGAATATGCCACAGCAAAGCGTGGCAGGGTAAAGCTAGTAAATTTATAAAAACGGTAATGCACGGCTATTAAAATGTTTCTAATTTTGATAATATTTTTCAAATCATTAATATTTTTATGCGTATACAAATGTCTGGTTACACAGTTGAAAGTGAAATTTCCTAGATACGTGCACCGCGGAAATAGACAAAAAGTGGTATCAGAAAGTTCGATTTGACATACATACATACATACATTCATAGTATCTACCAGGGTTGTTGCGAATATTCGCATTCGCAACCGCGGAACTTCCGCATAAATTTTAACATTCGCATTCGCTTTCGCATTCGCAATAATCAATGCGGAGCTTTTGCGAATGCGAATATTTTGCAAGTACACTGATAAAACGTATATCTGGCAAACAAAAAATTTTAGCCGACATTTTTTTGCCTGTGGAGATGCTATGTTAAGATTGTCCCCTACGTCGACCTTCTTTCGTAATTTAAAGTCAAAGAGTAATTATTTTTTTCTCATAAAACTTAATATTCTTAAGTTCTGTGTTTCCTTTTATTAGTATTTCAGCTCGAAAACAAAAACATTTATTTTTATTTTGTATAAATTGTCAAAATTAGCACGCATCGAAGTAAAGATGAAATGATATGTAAATAAGTCGACAGCCAAGTTCACAAATTAAATAAGAATTAATTCAAGGTGAATTTTATATCTATTTAGGAGTGGGACTTGGCATGTAATATATCGTTAGTATAGTATGGAAAGGGCTTAACTCACAACGTCACTGAAATACAAAAAGCCGTAACTAACTAAAAATCCGAAATTAACTTTTTGTTTGATTATGATGCATTTCCTCGAATCATAAGTCACGACATCGTTTTAGTTAGTAAGTTGTGGTTTTTTGCATTTCATCGACAATGTGAAATAGTATTAACGATAAATATGTTGAAAATTTGCGTTCAACCGCCTCAAAAAATGTATCAAAACACATTGAGCGCATGGAATAGAACAACAAAACGGATTTGATGGCTTATGGTACCGACAGCGGTGAGTAATAAATTGTGACTGCCTGCAACTAGGAAAAATCGAGTTCAGCTAACTAATAAAAAAAACTAATTACAAGGTATTCATTACAAGAGAACCTTTCCAAGAAGTCACCCGGGAACTAAGCAAATCTGAGACCTTTATCGTCCGTGATTCCATAATTCAAATTATTATTAAAAACGCGGTACCTTTTTAACAAAATAACAAGATTTTAAACTAATTCTGCTGGCAGCAACGACTTTCAGAATTTCCTTCGAAATTTTCATTCCTAGACAATAATAATTTATTTGCCATATCCACCTATTTAGAACCTCGCTACAAGCGCACATTTTTCAAACCAGTAGTCACAGAAGACGGAAGAAGGATTAAAAATGAATTACAAAAACTAAAATCGAAAAACGCTGATGACGTGACAGGTTCTCCAAATTCTGAAACAACCAAAGAATTGGTGCTCCGAATTGGAAAATAACGGTGTTTAAACAACGATCTTGCCATGATGCTAGATTGTGAAGATGAAAGTCAGGAGGATGCATCCGACATTTGCAGCCCCGATGCAATTTCCAAAAAGGAATTGTTGCACCGCAATAAAAAAAAATTTAACTGAAAATTCTCTCAACTGGTGCAGCGTCAATCGAAAAGAATTTACAATTTTGTCAAGTTTCAAGTTTTTCAAGTATGTCGCCTCGAGCGAGTAGTTATTTAGTGGCGCAGGTTTGATTTACGACCCGTTAGCAAACAGGCTGTAATCCGAAAAGGCAGAAAAATTACTCTTTCTTAAACACAATGTTCAAATTTTTTTAATCGAAGTACTAAATAAAAAAATATTATTAAAAATTAATAACTTTTCAATTTTTTATTTACCTAAATCCCCTAATGCACTCACCAAATTTATTTCTTAAAAATATTTGACATTCGCATTCGCATCCGCATCCGCGGATGTTAGCTTTCCCTCCCCTGTATCCGCCACTCCTATATACATAATAAAAATTAAAGTTCAGTTAATTTGTTCGGTATTCGAAATATTAAAAAATTAGGCAATCGTAAAAATCACCATCTCCATCGAAAACTATAAACCAGAAATCAAGGAAAATGAACATTAAAACTCTTTTTAATATTTTTATTACTTTTTAAAGTGCATCTATACAACGTTTTAATAAACAAGTAAATTTTAAGCAAAAACCACAGCCTACTTCAATTTTCATATACAAATTAAGAAGTACCGCTAATTTTTTCATGATCCATTGATCGGATCTAAACCAAATTTCGGGACGACCCTTTCCGATAATTGAAATCGGTCCACGTGGTCCAAAGTTATGCGGTAGAATACATAAACAAATAAATAAATAATCGGACGAATGGATAACCTCCCCCTGTTTTTCAAGTCGGTTAAAAATGTTCTTTGTTTATTTAATGTATGTAAATAAAGTGCGATTTGTGAAACTGTACATAAATCTTGCATAAATGTATTTTATTTATTACCTGTAGCGAATTTATTGTCAGTATTTTGTGGTGATATACATATCTTTAGAAGTATAAGACCCCTCCCAAAATATATTCCTGGGTGCGCCCCTGTAAATATATCAGAGACAGTCGCATTACGGCTGTGTTTATAGCAACGCATAGTGTTTATGTGCAACGCAAGAAAAGTGAAAACCGCTGAACTAAAGCTGGCTGCTATAAATATTCATAATACATATGTATACATATTGTTCTTTATAACTCTTAATATTTAATATTCATAAATGGGATTTTCGAATTTTAAATTGGGATAAACAGGGCGTTTTTCAGAGGAGAATGGGATTTTCAGACCTTTGGAGTTGGCAGCTGGGGAAGAAAAAAACACGAAGTAAACAGGAACACAAATTGAATTGGCATGTCGGCAATTCCGACTTCCAACAAATCAAGCCGATTTACTTCATTTATATTGGATTCAAATAGAGGAACATCGAAATTACCTATTTTTCTAACTCCAAGCAATTTATAAACATTTGGCGTACGTTTTTTGTAGCTGTTGCACCATATGTTAAAATGCTCATGGAAGTCCTAGCGTGTATGCAATCAACAACTAGCAGCATAAAAACAATGTGGCTGTATCACAAAAATACACAGGCGCACTCTCTCATGCTATGCATAGAATTGCCTGAGGACGTTACTTCGCCCAAGCACAATATGGAAACGTTTCCGTTGGTGTGATTCGTGAATAATTTTGTCGTAGTAGGCGACAAAATCTGTAATTGAAATCTATGTTTTTTACTGTTGTCAATTCTTCAATACTTTTTTATTTAAAATATATATGTGTATACAATTTCACATATTCTCACTTTCACTTTTCAATTTTCGCTCTTCGTAATTGGCAGGCGGATGCCTGCATCCGTACAAAATCGCGCTCACGAAAGAACTAAAAGTAAGCAAAGTAATAGTAAAAGGGGAATGAAAAATGAGTACAGCGCATGGCGCGCAATATTTGGACAGTGGATAACAATAGTGAAAATACTTAAAATCAATGATAAATAAATCGAGACAAATTATGTAACCAAGGCGCATGAAACAGCATTAAAGCAAAAACAACATTTACATGTATTTTGTTGTTGCTTCTGGTCTATAAAGTGTAAAAAAATATTCATTTTTTTTAAATATCATAAATTATGATTCATAATGGTGCACAATATATGTATACATATGTACATATAAAACCAAATTAAAACAAACAAGGGAAAATGGTAAAGCGTTTATGCTCCTGAGTTAAGAGAACGTCCCAACATATGGCTTTAAATAAGGGAACGAAAATAATTTTTACTAGCTCAAAATTGTATTGAAAGAAACGCCAAAACATATGATGAGTTATATAAAATTTATCGTTGTTCCAGTTTCTACGCGGATAAGCATTAAACCTTTATGTAATAATTTCCAATTTACGTTCACAAAATAATTGTTAATTGATGAGTTTTATTTTTCATATTTTGCGTTCAAAAAATAGGTTTAATGATGAAACTTTCATTCAAGTTTTATTTGTGTAACCTAAAATGGATTACATGGGATTCTTCACTCTTCTCTTATATGAAATTCAACGAATTTTTATCAAAATTTCAATTTTTAATCTGAATCTTTAGAACATTTTTGGTTTGCAGTTTCATAGCACATACACTTTTAGCCTAATGAGTGTAACTTTCAACAGCCTGAAAAAGGGCACTGATGTTTGAGAATTTTTTTTTTAGATTGCTTTTGTGGTTGCTGAATTTTCTTCTTAAATTTTGTATAAAGTTAGAAACTGTGGTTTATATGGTTTTGGTTAAAGCTTGGACGATATTTTTATAGAAAAATAACTAAAAAAATTAGCTCGAAAAACATTAGGAACATTTAAAAAATCAACACGCGGTCACTTTTTTGAGTCACTGTATATGTTATTCAAGTATAAGTTAAGGCTATTTATTCAGGTCGGCTAAAAAATAAGTGACCGGAAGGGTAGTGTTGGTAAGTGAAAAAACTGCTCTATTGTGAATTGTGAATGGGAAAGTGGAGAGTGAAATTTTGTTTTCGTATATACATGATTTATCTATGTTGTATTTATATTAATAAAAATGTTGTGTTCGTATGTCACGGTCGTCAAAACTCGAGAACGGCTGAACCGATTTGAATATATATATTTTTTTTTATTGTTCGGTATAATACCAGAACCAATGATATCGCAAAAAATTGGAGGGTTGCCACCTATTTGAAAATTTTTAAACCCAAAAATATTGATAAAATAAACAAATTATTGCAATATGGGTATCAAATTAAAGAGGTTTAAGAAAGATAGCTGCTGGAAATATTTTTGACGGGGGTTGCCACCTATTTGAGAATTTTAACTCAGTTAAGTTGATTAAGTAAATGAAATATTGAAATGTGGGTATCAAATTAAAGAGGTTTAAGAAAGATAGCTGCTGGAAATATTTTTGACGGGGGTTGCCACCTATTTGAGAATTTTAACTCAGTTAAGTTGATTAAGTAAATGAAATATTGAAATGTGGGTATCAAATTAAAGAGTGATATGAAGGCTTACAGCCGAAAATATGTATGATTAGGGTTGTCACCTGTTTCGAAGTTTAACTAAGCTACACTGATAAAATAAATGAAACTAGTGAACCCGCATGGCGTCAAAACGCCAACATTTAATTAAATTTTTTAAACAGGTGAAACCCTATTCAAAAACCTCTAAAAATATTCCTAATGATTAATCTAAACCATTTCTCAGTGATGAGAGGTCTCGCATGGTGTCGGTTTTCATTTCATCAAATTTCAAATCTCCCTGTAAATTCAAAAAATAAAACCTGTGTACATCTATGTAGAATCCCAGTTCTTTAATTTGACTTCTCATTTTGGAAATTCGAAATAACGTTGCAGATGTGATGACCTTCAAGAAAAAAAAACAAAAAATAGATGGCAATTCTAATTAAAAATATTATCAGCCTATAGTTTTCTTAAAACTCTTTCGTTTGACACTAATATTTCGATAATTCATTTATGTATCTTTCGTATAAGTAAAACAAATTTGACTTTTCAAACAGGTGGCAGCCTCTTTAAAGGTATTTGCAAACTAAAATCTTTCGCCTGTCATTGTCATACGTATTTCAATTAACTGATGAATTAAGTTGAATTTAGTATTTTTAAGCACATGGCAACTCTCGTAAATAAAGTTTAGAAATAAACTATTTTCAAACCCATTTCGATTGATACCCATCTTTTGACAATCCATTTAACTTATTAAATAATTTGAGCTTAATTTTTTCAACAAAAAAAACCAAATGTTCAATTTAAAGATTTCTTAACACTCGTTCTTTTGATAACCATATTTTAAAATTTCATGTAACTTATGTATAATTAAACGAAATACCACTTTAAAACAGGCGGCAATCCTCTTAAAAATTATTTTCGAACTAAAAATTCCTTAAAAATTTTTTGCCTGACATTGTTATAAATATTTCAAGTAACTGATGAATTAAGTGAAAATTCATTTTTTAAACACGTGGCAACCCTCCTAAATATAATTCTTAAATAAAGGATTTTAAACCCATTTCCATTGTTTACCATCGTTTAGTAATTCATTTATCTTATTAAATAATTTTAGTTTAGCCCTTTAAGCTGGGCAACTCTCAAGCACATCAAAAATGTTCTAAATTGTCAAAGTAAGTATTTCTTGAAGCTCTTTCATTTGACATCCATCGTTAATATTTCATATAACTTGGGTATAAAATAGTTCAATTAGACTTCTCAAATAGGTGGCAAACCTATTCAAAGTATTTCCAAACTACTACCTTCTTAAACCTCTTTTGTATGACACCCATATATAGCGATATCTTATTTACTTACCAAATTCCTTAAATTAAAATTTAATTACATTTTTTTTTAACATGTGGCAACCCCTCTATACGTAGTTAAGTTATAAAGCCGATATTTAATAGTTGATTTAACTTTTTAATTAATTTGAGCTTAATTTCCTAACAGGTGGCAACTTTTTTCGAAAAAGTAAAACCTTCTTGAACATCCACACCCTAAGCACTTTAATTTGGTACATCACTTTTGAAAATCGAACGGACGGTGCGGATCTGAGAGCATTGATTAGTAAATAACTTGAGTTTAATTATTTAACAGGTGGCAACTCTTTTCGAAAAAGTGAAACCTTATTGCACATCTAGAGGCCAAGCGCTTTAGTTTGACACTCCATTTTTGAAAATCGAACGAACGGTGCAGATCTTTTATGCTGCACAAAAAATGCCTTCGCTTATTATATATATAGATATGTATTACAATATTGGTATCAAATTAAAGAGGGTTAAGAAAGATAACTGCTAGAAATATTTTTGAAGAGTGTTGCCACCTATTTGAAAATTTTAACTCAGTCAAATTGATAAAATAAATAAAATATTGCCATGTGGGTGTCAAACTAAAATGTTTTAAAAAGGCTTACAGTCGAAAATATTTTAAAGGAGGGTTGCCACCTGTTAAAAAATTTTGCGCAATTTAATTGATAAACGTAATGATATATTACAGTATAGATATTAAATTAAAGAGGTTTAAGAAAGATAACTGGAAATATTTTTTAGGAGGGTTGCCGCCTATTTTAAAAGTTTTAACCCAGTTAAATTGATAATGTAAATGAAATATTGCAATGCGGGTATAAAACTAAAGAGTTTAAAGAAGTCTCACAGGCAAAAATATTTTAAAGGAGGATTGCCACCTGAAAAAAAAATTTTGCGCAATTTAATTGATAAACTAAATGATATATTACAATATAGGTATCAAATTAAAGAAGTTAAAAAAGATGACTGCTGGAAATATTTTTGAAGAGGGTTGCAACCTATTTGAACATTTTAACTCAGTTAAATTGATAAAATAAATGAAATATTGCAATGTGGGTATTAAATTTTAGAGTTTTAAGAAAGCGTACAGCCGAATATATTTTTTAGGAGGGTTGTTACCTGTTGAAAATTTAACTAAATTTAATCGATAAAATAAATGACTTATATGTCTTATAAATTTTTGGTTATTTTATTTTTCTATTTTTTTAATATTTGTAATTTAAACCGCTCATCATGCCCATGCGGGTATATGGCGCAGAAGCTTAGACAATGACAATATTCGATGAGACGGCTCTTGAAGTATTGGAGAGAAAGATCTTAGGGAAGATATACAGACCTCTGCGCGTTGGCGACGGGAGTACCGCAGACGATGGAACGATGAGTTGTATGAGCTTTACAACGAAAGGGACATAGTGTAGCGAATGAAAATACAGCGGCTCCGCTGGCTTGGCCACGTCGTTCGAATGGGAAGCGACGTTCCAGTTCTGAAAGTAATAAACTCGCAATCCGCTGGTGGTAGCAGAGGAAGAGGGAGAGACCAAGTGGATAAGAACTTGGCTTCACGGGGCATTTCCCATTGTCGTCAGTTGGCACAGAGAGAAACGACTGGCGTTCTTTGTCGACCTCGGCCAAAATGGCTTAGGCGTTTACAGCGCCAAATAAGATTGATTATTTACGGCAACGGTTCGTTCAAACAATTACATAACCTTAGCTATCGCTTCGCCTGGAATTGCTACCAGGTGGAAACATTGCTAATTCAGCTCTTAAGCTGCCATTGAACATATAAATCATCGAAACTCCTACTTGCAATATTTCCAGAACATCCGGTATGGAAAAAGTAGTACAAAAATTTAAACTAATTATTTGAGATCAGTGCACGATGGCACATAAAAAATTGCTTGAGGTCCTTGATCCATTGTCGCGGGATTTGCATGGAAACGTCCAACCATTCGGGAATGTATTGATATTGCCCTCAGGAGATTTTACGCAAACATTGTCTGTAATTTCTTGATTAACAATAGATAAATGCTTACCTGAAATAGTAAACATTGTGGCTAGACGAACATACATATATACACTGCAGCCGAGGGATTTTCGAGACAAGTACTGGACATTGGGAACGGAAAGCTGCCAGCTAACGAGAGATTAAGACGAATTGTATTGCCTGATAATTTTTGTAACTAAGGAACATCGAAAGGAGAACTGATGGAAAGAATGTTTCTTAATTAAGAAAATTAATTACAGGCTCAGTGAACGAGCTATTCTTGCTGCGAAGAATAAGGATGTCTATCAACTAAATAAGAGTGGTATTGACAACAGTCGTTGCTTGAGCTGGTCTGCTCTTTTACCAGACTGCCAGGCCACTTGCTCACTTTGGTGAACACCACTAATGTTATTCAATCCAGCATTCAAAGTGACAACTGTTTAGCTGAGGGAGAGCGGGAGACCAGGGCTCAAATCGTAACATACGTTCACGGATCGAAAACCATACGAAAGAAAATTACGTGATACGTCAGGCAGTATAAGCTGAATGAGACAAAGACTACGTTCACGTACGTCATAATCTGAAAAATTTGTTTTTACGTGACGAGTAATACGATATCGTATGTGACGATTCGAGCCCAGGTTTAGAGTTGTGGTCGAGTTAGAGTAGTTGGGGAGGTAGGGATTACCTTTGGGAGTGTTTGTGTATCGAGCTCAATGAGACCGTATGGTTTATAGGTGCACATCAAGTCAGCCACGCACTTCATATGCCTGATATGCGAGAGAGAAAGAGAGAGAGAGATATGCGGGCAGGCTGATGAAGCGGTAGCGCAAGATGTGACCGTTTCACCGTGTATTCATTGTGGGACTCCATTGGAGTAGTCATGCTCTAGCTGCCTTAGCCTGCTGGGCAATGAGCTGAGATTTATCCAGGGATGCATTCGTGCAGAGCCCCAGTGTGGTTTGTAAGCAGTAGCTTAATACCATGCCAAAAATTACTCCGGGAGTGGAGTGTGGGTGATGCTCAAAGCACCGTATGATAGCCAAGCTGGGTTAGCGTTGGCCATAGCTGAAAATGCCAGCGACTTATCACTTCACTAAGTTCACCGAAGAGATAATTGAGAATTGCATAACAAATGCATACCCAATTAAACACGAGCGAAGTACCTTTAAAAACAAGTACATCTGTGTGTTCGCTGTTCTTTGTTTAAGCGGGAAATGCATAAGTCGCTTAAACAATAACATATGCGTCGATAAACACCGTTGTGGAAGAAGACGAATCAGTTAATTATCCAACGGAATTTTTGAACTCGGTTGATCTTCCAGGGATGACCCCACATACTGAATTGCAAATAGGTGTGCCAGTTATCACGTTGCGGAATATTAATCAGCTAAAACTCCGCAACGGTACGGGACTCGCAGTTAAGAAATTGAGGAAGAACGTAGTGAAGAATTCCCATGATTCCGACCGATACACCATTTCAATTTTAAAGATTGCAATTCCCAATTCGATTGACATTCGGAATCACAATCACTAATGCTCAAGATTATCCTTTGGAAAAGTGTGGTTTAGAGTGAGATGCGGATTGGTTCTTAGATGTTGCGTGTTCCCGTGTCGGCAAACCAGATATCCTTGATATCAATGCAGAGAATGGAAACACGACAAATATTGTGCGCACACAAGTACTTATTACAAAATCAAACTCATATGAAACGTATGCTTTGTTTCGTTAATAATTTATCATCCATGTAACAGGAATGCCACAGCAAAGCGTGGCAGGATATAGCTAGTGTATATATAAAAATGGTGTGAAAAATGTATAGTAATTCATCAATTGAGAACGGTTGGGCTGATTTGGCTAAAATTTTTTTTAGTTGTTCGTAATTGCCAGGAGAAGGTTCTTACGAAAGAAAATCTTGGGAAACCCCTCCGGGAAAGTTGTAAAATTTAGAAAAATAAATAATTGATTTTTTTTTGTATGGAATTTTGTGTGCAATTCCTTCGGAATGGCTTTCGAATGGAAAAATTGAAAATGCTAAGTGGAAAACTCGGAAAAATTCGGAAGAGCGCGAAAAATTTTAATTTTTTCGACGAAATTTTGAATTTTAACGCATGATTTGATGATTTTGGACAACGTAAAGGTGGAAAATTCGTTGTGAAACTTTGAAAATGCATTGTGAGCATGAATTAATTGGGAACAATTTTCACCTATGTTTCATAACCGATTCGAATGTGTTTACACAAAAAATCATATTGCAAAAATACAACACTTTAATTTACTAATAATTTCTTGATGTAAGTTCGTCAACTTAAATTTATAATTGAAAAATACTAAATTGTATTATTTGGCAACACTGTAAAGTTAACGATAACATTTCCTTTTTTTTCTATTCCCTCTTTATATACTTTTCGCCAATTGTCACTTTGTATTACCTTTGTTGAGAACAAGTGGTTTTTTTCCTCTCATGTACAAGTCGGTAAAATCTTTAAGTTTAAAATAAAACTCTAATTGAATTTTTAATGAAAAATAACTCGTCCGATTTATTTAAGAATCATCGCTCAAAACATACTGGTTCTTCGCACCGGATCGGCCGTGTGAAACATTAAAAAAAACAAAGAGTGCCGACCTTCATTTGACTCTTGTGTGATTTTTGTGACTTTCTCTTGACCTTATCATATCAGCAAATCAAGAAGCGTTAATAGACAAGCAAAATGACCTTCATGAGCTCATTAACAGTGCCATTGAAAAACTTCGATCTCCTGGTGATGGAAAAATTACACGTGCTCAGATACAAACTCGAATGTCCATCCTGGATGCAAATTGGAAGAAATTTCAGGAAGGTCATGAACGTTTAACTAATACCAGACTAACCGCTGCTATCAAAGAAGCTCCATATTTTGCAAATAATTTGTATTCTCAATGCCAGTAAACCTATGCTGATGCTCGATCGACTATGCTGACATTACTCGATCAAATTATTCACTCACAACCATCTTCTGGAATTGAACTTGCCGATCAGTCCATGAACCTGGGGCAAAGTTATGTTCATCATACAAGATCGCTTCCGAAAACTCAATTGCCTATCTTTAATGGGGAATATTCACGTTGGCGCAATTTTCACGATCTTTTTACGTCAATAATTGGCAGTAGCTCTGATTTAACAACAGTAGAAAAATTTCAGTATCTAAAAACAAGCCTCAAAGGTGAAGCTGTACAGCTTGTAGCTAACCTTGCAATTTCAAATGAAAATTTTGCGCGCGATGGGATATATTAGTTGCAAGATATGGAAATAAGAGGTTGCTTATTGAAACTCAACCCGATATCATTTTTAAATTACAACCTATTAAAAATCGAAATCTAAATCTTCAGGTGAGCTTAAGAATCTTTTAGCAGTATTCAAAGAATCTCTGGGCGCCTTGAACTCACTTGGTGCTCCTACCGATCACTGGGATTTTATTATTGTCTACATGATAGTACATCGACTAGATGCAGACTCGCACGAAGCTTGGGAAATACATCGTGATGCAAAGGTGACGCCTGCTTCACTTACTCAATTGGATACATTCTTAGAAGGAAGAATACGCGCACTAGAAAGCGTCGAATCTAGAAATCCGTCATCGTCAGCATGCCCTCTCTCAATCCATAATAGAAAAACCAGTGGCGCGAAAGTAGTAATCGTAGTACAAAGTAGTAATCGTGCTACTTTCTCGAACAACTGTTCCATGTGTAACAACTCTCACTACATCTCTACTTGTTCAACGTATCGCAGTCTAGATGAAAATCAATGTAAGGAACTTCTAGTTGAAAAAAGATTATGTTTCAAGTGTCTCGGTCCTCATCGCCTAGCTACATGTCGGTCAACTAAGCGTTGTCAAATAGGCGGCGCGCAACATCACACATCAATTCATAGTGCGAGTTCCAGCTCTAAACAGCTGACGTCTTCTGCATCAAGACCAGCTCCAGCTGATAGTGTTGAAAAACTACAGTTCATCTTAAATCAAGCCATACCACGTCCATCCGTCAAAGTGGTGCGAACTCTGTTGGCAACAACGCTCGTTATGCTGTTTTCTCCACAAGGTAAGCAGCTGCAAGATCGTGCTCTAATTGCACCCGGCTCACAGATTACAATTATCAGTGAAGCGGCTACACAAAATCTTTAGCTTAAACGTCAAAAGGCAAGTATTCCCCTCTATGGAGTTGGTGCACACTCATCAAGTACAACTAAAGGTATAGTAAGCTTTTCCCTAAAGCCGCATTTTAACTCAAGTTTAAAATGGAACGTCCCATGGTACATTTTACCAAAGCCTACGGCTGAAATACCATCGTTAAAATTCGAGCACAAAGGTAGGTCGCATTTGCGCGGACTTACGCTAGCTGATCCTTACTATTTGAAGACTGGTNGGAAGGTCATGAACGTTTAACTAATACCAGACTAACCGCTGCTATCAAAGAAGCTCCATATTTTGCAAATAATTTGTATTCTCAATGCCAGTAAACCTATGCTGATGCTCGATCGACTATGCTGACATTACTCGATCAAATTATTCACTCACAACCATCTTCTGGAATTGAACTTGCCGATCAGTCCATGAACCTGGGGCAAAGTTATGTTCATCATACAAGATCGCTTCCGAAAACTCAATTGCCTATCTTTAATGGGGAATATTCACGTTGGCGCAATTTTCACGATCTTTTTACGTCAATAATTGGCAGTAGCTCTGATTTAACAACAGTAGAAAAATTTCATTATCTAAAAACAAGCCTCAAAGGTGAAGCTGTACAGCTTGTAGCTAACCTTGCAATTTCAAATGAAAATTTTGCGCGCGATGGGATATATTAGTTGCAAGATATGGAAATAAGAGGTTGCTTATTGAAACTCAACCCGATATCATTTTTAAATTACAACCTATTAAAAATCGAAATCTAAATCTTCAGGTGAGCTTAAGAATCTTTTAGCAGTATTCAAAGAATCTCTGGGCGCCTTGAACTCACTTGGTGCTCCTACCGATCACTGGGATTTTATTATTGTCTACATGATAGTACATCGACTAGATGCAGACTCGCACGAAGCTTGGGAAATACATCGTGATGCAAAGGTGACGCCTGCTTCACTTACTCAATTGGATACATTCTTAGAAGGAAGAATACGCGCACTAGAAAGCGTCGAATCTAGAAATCCGTCATCGTCAGCATGCCCTCTCTCAATCCATAATAGAAAAACCAGTGGCGCGAAAGTAGTAATCGTAGTACAAAGTAGTAATCGTGCTACTTTCTCGAACAACTGTTCCATGTGTAACAACTCTCACTACATCTCTACTTGTTCAACGTATCGCAGTCTAGATGAAAATCAATGTAAGGAACTTCTAGTTGAAAAAAGATTATGTTTCAAGTGTCTCGGTCCTCATCGCCTAGCTACATGTCGGTCAACTAAGCGTTGTCAAATAGGCGGCGCGCAACATCACACATCAATTCATAGTGCGAGTTCCAGCTCTAAACAGCTGACGTCTTCTGCATCAAGACCAGCTCCAGCTGATAGTGTTGAAAAACTACAGTTCATCTTAAATCAAGCCATACCACGTCCATCCGTCAAAGTGGTGCGAACTCTGTTGGCAACAACGCTCGTTATGCTGTTTTCTCCACAAGGTAAGCAGCTGCAAGATCGTGCTCTAATTGCACCCGGCTCACAGATTACAATTATCAGTGAAGCGGCTACACAAAATCTTTAGCTTAAACGTCAAAAGGCAAGTATTCCCCTCTATGGAGTTGGTGCACACTCATCAAGTACAACTAAAGGTATAGTAAGCTTTTCCCTAAAGCCGCATTTTAACTCAAGTTTAAAATGGAACGTCCCATGGTACATTTTACCAAAGCCTACGGCTGAAATACCATCGTTAAAATTCGAGCACAAAGGTAGGTCGCATTTGCGCGGACTTACGCTAGCTGATCCTTACTATTTGAAGACTGGTCAAATCGATCTTATCATTGGCATAGATCTGTATTCTGATTTAATTGAACCTGAACTTGTTAAAGGAAACTCAAATTCTCCATTTGCCAGGCGTACTGCACTTGGCTGGATAATATCAGGTCCAGTCTCTCCTCTTAGCGAATATAGAAAGATGACTCAAGCCATTCAAAGCTATCAATGTTCGATTGATCATGACTTACACGCTGCGCTTCAACGATTTTGGGTTCAAGAAGAAGCGCAACTATCCGCACAAACAATCTTTTCTATAGAAGAACAAAAGTGTGAAGATCATTTTTGTAACAGCCACTCAAGAAACTCATCGAAGAGATATGTAGTTCGTCTTCCCTTCCAGAAGTCACCGAAGGCCATAGGAGATTCTCGACCTGCTGCCTCTCGAATGCTGTCTAGCATGATAAGACGCTTCTCATGTGATCACAAATTAAAATGTCTATATTCTGACTTTTTAAGGGAATATGAGTCGCTGGGTCATATGACACGCGTACCAGAAAGCATCCCTGAACCACAACAGTTTTACTACTTGCCACATCACGGCGTTCTTAAAGAATCTAGCAGTTCTACTAAGCTGCGAGTTGTTTTTAATGGCTCATGTCGCACAAGTAGTGGCTGTTCTCTGAATGAAGGAGATCTTCACATCGGTGCCAAGCTGCAGACAGACTTATCCGATGTGATTTTGTGGTGGCGACAATTTTCGTACGTCTTTTCAGCCGACATGGAGAAGATGTTTCGGCAGATTTTGGTTCATCCAGATGATCTGCGTTTTCAGAGAATTCTTTGGTCACCAGAATCATCTCAGAAGACTTTAATATATCAGTTGGCCACTGTTACTTACGGACTTGGTCCAGCGCCTTTCTTAGCAAATCGCGTAATGAAGCAATTAACCAAAGATGAAGGACATCGCTTTCCCCTCGCAACAGATGTTTTACTACGTGGGACTTACGTGGATGATTGCTTTGGCGGAGCGGATTCCCCTCAAGATGCAAATGAGGTGATTCAACAGCTAGACAACCTTTGCAAATCAGGTGGTTTCGACCTACTTAAATGGACAGCGAATGATTCAACGATCTTGGCTGATCTCTCAATCATGCGTCATGCCTCTTCAACATCAATATTCCTCGATGGGAGTCCCCTATTTAGAACGTTAGGAATTATATGGAATCCTGTCTCTGATGCCTTTGTGTTTTTGGCAATAAATACCGAAAACGATACAACGCCGACTAAAAGAAAAGTACTCTCACGCATTGCGCAGGTTTTCGACCCAGTAGGATGGTTGGCACTCATTACAGTGCGCGCCAAAATTTTCATGCAAGAACTTTGGCTTACAAAACTCTACTGGGATGATCAACTTCCCGAGTCGCTCTCCCAACGCTGGAATCAGTTCTTAAATCAACTTCAAGATATCTCTCACATCTCCATTCCTCGTTGGAACGGAACCTCTGCAAACATGCTTACTTTGGAAATACATGGCTTTTCCGATGCCTCTCGAGACGCTATGGCAGCTGTTGTTTATCTTCGTGTACTTAACAAAACGAATGATGCTACAATTTCTCTCATTACAGCAAAAACAAAAGTTGCCCCAATCAAGAAAATGACGATTCCTTGGCTTGAACTTTGCGCTGCAACTCTACTTACAAAACAAGTGGCTCACGTTGGAGAAGTGCTAAATATATCGCAAGCACCCTGATGGACTGATTCGTCAGTAACTCTCGCTTGGATTCAAGCTCATCCATCACGGTGGAAAGATTATGTTCGAAATCGTGTTGTCACTATCCAAGAAACTCTGCCTCAAGCAACATGGCATAACATCTCTGGTAAGGAGAATCCTGCAGAGTGCGCTTCTCGAGGTGTGTCACTTGATCAGCTAGAAAAAGACTGTCTATGGTGGACTGGAACAAAATGGCTTTCTCAACATCCTTCTTTATGGCCGTCATGCGGTTACCAGCGTGAGCATGATGTCGACCTTGAAGAAAAACTTCAGGTCATTGCTCTTGTCTCTCCTCAAAACCCGAAGATCTGGAACCTCGTTGAACTTTACTCAAATCTTACTAAATTACTGAGAATCACAGCGCTATGCCAACGTGCGATTAAACGCAACGCGAAACGGCTCGACTTTATTGGGTGAAGCTAACTCAACAGGCTTATTTTTCAAAGGAGATCTTAACGCTCTCCCAAAATCGCATTTTATCAAATACAAATGCTCTTAACAAATTAAATTCGTCAACTTAAATTTATAATAGAAAAATACTAAATTGTATTATTTGGCAGCACTGTAAACTTAACGATAAGATTTCCTTTTTTTGCTATTCTCTCTTTATATACTTTTCGCCAATTGTCACTTAGTATTACCTTTGTTGAGAACGAGTGGTTTTTTTCATGTACAAGTTGGTAAAATCTTTAAATTTAAAATAAAACTCTAATTGAATTTTTAATGAATAAGAACTCGTCCGATTTATTTAAGAATCATCGCTCAAAACAGAATGGTTGCTGCGTTTTTGGAAAGGTTTTTAGAAGGAGGAGCGCATAAAATCTAAAAAATTGCATTTAGTGCGTAGGTAGCCTTTTGCCTAGATTAGCATATAGGATCAATTTTTTCCGTTAAGTGGGGTCGATCTATTCGAAAAAAATTTTATTTATGGTGCCACTTGCTTGAAATTCGGCACGTAGGTAGGTAGCTTATTGCCTAGATTAACATATAGGATACTTTTTTCTGAAAGGTGGACCAGGGACCAATCTATTCGCAAAAATCTTAGTTATGGTCCGATTTGCTTGAAATTCGGCACGTAGGTAGCTTATTTCCAGGATTAACATATATGATACTTTCTTTTGATAGGTGGACCAGGAACCGACTAATTCCAAAAAATCCTATTTATGGTCCGATTTGCTTGAAATTCGATACCCACATTATAGATATGCGTAGAATAGAATTGAGTCATTGTTTTACAGTTCGAAGGGTGTTTGAAGGCGCCGAAAACATGCGGGTATTGGCTATTTAACAGTACTTATTACACAGGCCAAGAAAAACATAAAAATATGATGCAGCAAAGGTTAACGCTATTTTTGACAGACTTTTTGTGCTGATTACGAATAGAGTTTCCATCAGCCCCAGATTTTAAGAAAAATTGGGACAAATTGTCAAAAAATCGCTTGTTTTGCAAAGAAACAATTGTGATAGAACCTTCCACTTAGGCCTAGATTAAAGCTAAAAATCTCAAATACCATCAATGAAAATTCCTGCACATTTGCTTGATGGCCACTTACAGTCATTTGATGAACAGGGAAAAACTGATTTTGGGAAGTTTGAGTGCCTTTCGCAATTAAGAAAAAGGTGATACAACCTTCCCTTAGGCTCAAATTAAGGCTTGGACTTCTGCCTTCAATTCCTGAAAATACCATTCCTGCACCTTGACCCTAAGGTCACCTATATTCATTTATTGAACAGCTAACGCTGATTTTTACACAATATTATTATTTTTTTTAATTGCATAATGTTCCAGTATTTTTTATTATTGTGACCATCAGGGCAAGGTGCAAGAGTAGTATTTTCAGGGATAGTAGTCTGTATTTCTAGCTTTAATTTAAGCCTAAGTGGAAGGTTCTTGGCTTCACTTGGCATTTGCAATTGGTACAGAAGAGAAACGACTGGCGTGCTTTGTTGAACTCGGCCAAATTCGCTTAGGCGGTTACAGTTCCAATTAAAAAGAATAAGAAGGAAGGTTCTATCACCTTTTTTCCTTGCTAGAGCTTCTCGAATTTTGCAAAAAAAACGCAATTTTTCGACACTTTTACCACGTTTGTTTTTTCAAAATCTGGAGCGGAAGGAAATTTTATACTTACGGATCCGTCATCAGCACAAAAAATTTTATCAAAAATAGCTTTAACATTTGCCGCATCAAAATCGGTGTTGCCCTGCGTTACCTACACTAATTATATAAAGAGAAGCTCCTTCTTTTTATAAGAGCTGATCTCGCGAACAGCTGTACCGATTTTTTTTTAAATTTTGGACACCTACTGCAGACTTTAGATATATTAAGGGAGCGTGGCATCACCCATACATAAAGAATTTTTCATACCGTTTATCTCTGGAAGTATTTGCGGTAGTGTCCTGGAAATCAGTATAGAGATTTCGGGGCTACTGGAAAAGGGGGCGTGGCGCTTTCAAAACATATTGAAACCTTTACCTATCTGTAAATACATACACCCAGAATACAGTGTTTTTTTTTTTTCTTTTTCATAATAAATTTTTTTGTTAATTTTTACATCAAAGGACACCAAATTTTGAGTACGCAGTTTTGTAGCTGACTCAATTTCAGTATTATAAAGTGCAAGTTTTAAATGGCTATAAGTTACCGTTGATTTTTGAGAAAATTTTCGGTGAGGATGTGCGCCTTTTCTCCGTATAACGAATGCGTGATAGTTTTTTTTTTGTATGGGAAAAAATGTCGAAGAGTGTCAGTATGTAAAAGACTTATTCTGGTCGGTGATCTCCTCCTAAACGACCCAAACTGGTTTAATGATATTTTTTATGTATTTTAGTAGGTCCATGTATAGCAGTGATTCCCAAAGTGGTCTCGACAAGGGTCTACGTTGGCGTGAAAAAGTATAGGGGTCCACGAGTTGTAAGTTGGGGTCCACGAAACTTCATCTGGTTTCGAAAGTAAAGAACCAAAATGGTATCTTGATAGGGGAAGGAAGCCCTAAAGGCCACCTGCAGACTAAGAAGAAACGGATGTTGGTATAACACTGAGTGCTGAGCGATGCGGAAGTTGTCGGCGGCAGATATTTGAGCACTTGTGTCTTTTTAATGCTACAGGATAGTACGCCACCATTACCTTTGTTGAAGAGATTCTAGAGAGAGAGACTACCCTGAGGGGGAATGCTGGTTTAATTCCAGCACTGAGCCGGCACTCGTACATTGTCGAATCTTCACTGATGACTCCAAAACTGACTCAGGGTCAGGATCTGGAGTATTTTTCGAAGTTAATGGGGATAAGCTTCACTTTTTTGCTTCGGGAATATGCTTCGGTCTTCCAGGCTGAGGTATTTTCTGTCCCCAAAGCCATAGACTACTTGGTGGAAAATAGGTGGAGGGAAAGGAGTTTACGTGTCTACATAAGGCATTGGCCAGCCCTTTAAGTACTTCCAAACTAGTTCGGCAATGCAAGTCTCGAATAAATTATGTTGGTAAAGATAACGAGCTTGCTTTAATCTGGGTGCCAGGCAACTCGGGAGTGCCTGGAAATGAGACGTCTGACCCTTTGGCCACAGTTGGCTTAGACCTGGCATTCCTCGATCCGCAACCAGTTATAACACTCCCCACTTCGACCATTGAAGCCACCATCAGAAACTGGGTGGATACTTCGCTCAGTAATGACTGGGAGCCATCGAGTAGATGCAGGTGGGCAAAACTCTGGTTTTTTCCGCTCACTGAGAAAACGGGACTGCTGACTGGTTCACACGTGGAGCAAACACCTGACTGTGATAGGCGTAAATGACAAATCCATTTGCTCATCCTGCTTTGAAGAGGATGAGCGGTGGAACACTTCCTGCTTGCTTGTTTTTCTATCATCGATTTATCTAGATTCGGTCTTTTATTTTTTGTCAGTTTCTGAATTTGAAGTTTGGCGTAAAAAGCTTTGCAGTTTTGTTGTTTCAAGTTTTGTGTTTTAAAAATGCGAGTGACGAATATTTTTCGCATCACTTTAAAACTCGGAGCGATAAAAATAAAAACTATAACCCCTCAGAGCGAGATAGTTCTTTCATGGCTTTACGAGCTCTGTTTTTTAAAACTTGCAAGTGTGTTGTCATATTATTTTAATAAATAGAACACAAGAAGATATTTTATTTTTATTTTTTCCACTCCGAATTTAGTTTTGGAACTCACCTGCGATGCAAAATTACATCGATAGATTTAATCTTCACATTTTTTGATGAGCTTTGGGAATATATTAGAAATGAGCATCAGGGGGTCTACCGAACCAGTAAAGTTTTGAAAGGGGTCTACGAGAAAAACAAGTTTGGGAACCTCTGATGTATAGTTTAGGTTCAAAACTTACGCCAGGTGGCGCTGGAGTCAAGTTATTACTCAAAATCGTATTTGTGATCCGATTTGACTCATATTCGAGATATATATGTATTGGTAACGATAGGGGCAATACTATTGCAAAAAAAAAGATGCGAAGGTGGCACTTGCGCCGAGTTATTGCTAAAAATTGTAAATTCGGAGGCACCAGACCATCAGAACCATGGCGGTCCTTGCTTTACGGTGACTAAACAGAATGTGGACCAATGATACTCACCAGTTTGGAAATTGCCACCAACTATACTATACAGATTAAAGGACGATTCACCATCGAGCCGTAATGACTTCTTCCCGGTATAACGCTTTCGTCAGGTTATTTAAGACGGCAATGGAGCATATCGATGGCTGAGTGGAAGATCGACCTATCTTTATCTATTCAACAACGCTCTATCTCGGAAAACTTTTCAATAACGCCCTATCTCAGAATTTGGTTGAAGAACGCCCTATTTCAGCTGCCGATTCAAAAACGCCCTATCCCAGCTTATTTTCAATGTATTTTCGTTTGAGATAGGGCGTTTTTGAACCGAATTCTGAGATAGGGTGTTCTTCAAAAAAATTCTGAAATAGGGCGTTTTTGAATCAAATTCTGAAGTAGGGCGTTCTTGAAAAGTTTTCTGAGATAGGCCGTTTTCGAACTGGTTGCCGAGATAGGTCGATCTTCCACTCAGCCATCGATATGTCTTCTGTCGACCACAAAACTAAAAATAAATGACTATCAGTGATCATCAAGTCAAGGTGCACGAATGGTATTTTCAGCGATAGTAGTCGAGAGTTCTAGCTTTAATTTAAGCCGTTTAAGTGTTCTATCACCTTTTGTTTTTTTGCTAGAGCTTCTCAAATATTGCAAAAAACGCGATTTTTTGATACTTTGACCACGTTTTTCTCAAAATCTGGACGTGATGGAAACTTTTTACTTACGGATTCGTAATCAGCATGAAAAAGTCTATCGAAAACAGCTTTAACATTTTAGGTTACAAAATTGTTTCCCATTTTTGATGGCCTGTGTTATGCTTCGCATGCAACAAAATTTATCAGTACTACCAACCGTATGCATCGCCGCAATAGGGTTATTCATAGTGTCTGAACAAAGACAGCTGATTTTTGGTTTCTTTAGGTAAATAGATTTGTTTGTAGAAAAATTCATTTAAGTGGTTTTAATGGGGTATATTTGTAGACCAAATTAAGTCGACTCTAAAGTTAACATAATTTTCAATACAATATGTGTCAAAATATTTAAATAAAATAAGTATGTTTTATTAAAAAATACGTAATTAACTGTATATATTAACCGATATATTTAGAAAGAGCATAAAAATACCTTTCATTTGATATATAAGGTTAGGTTTAAGGACAACTGCCAACAGCGAAATAAAACAACTGTATTGATATTTTAATATAAAATGAAAATTTTGAATAAAAAATAGCGCGCTATTATCTTCCAAATGCTCACCTGCAGAGCTTTTTTCTTTTAACATATAAAATCATATTTTAATATTTAGTGATATAACCAAAGATCTTTTTATTATAAATCATATATTTAAAGGTGTTTTTGTGCTCTTGCTTAATATTAAATCAAAAGACTTTTAATTACCTTTCCAACCATATCTATGTTTTGAAAATTGGTTCAAAAATTTTCAAAATATAAGATTTTGAAGATATTGAAAATTCCACGTTTACCCTTCTTAGCACCACTCCTATGAATTTGCACAAAAAAAATTTATTCCATTAAAATTATGACCGGCCATGCTCACTTTTTCCTTTTTTTAGTTCAACGGGCCCTATTCTTTACTTGTTCCCAAAATTACGTTAATAGAAGCGCGAATCCCCCTAATATGCTTTCCATGCATCTCTGTAAAAATATTGCTATTGGTACCACTGCAATTGAAATGTCACTTAAGAAAACGTGAGGCAAAATCTAAACTCAACAGATCGCGAATTTTTAACAAGTTCTGCTAATTTCTGGGTAATGGAATACATAAAAAATGCATTCCGGAGATTTTCACCTGACAGTTTGAAATTTATGCAAAGTTATGCGAAGTATGCATAATCAGATCATAAGAGAGTAGCGACACATGTAGACACGCCGATCTTCTGGCCGTGACTAATTTACGTACCCCGCGGGTAGTTAGGAAGTTAGAAAGAGTGCGACCCTCTCCAGAAACTTTGTGCAAAAGAAAAAATTATCAGCTTTTACAATAAATAAACGATTTAGCAAGAAAAATGAAAGAAGTTTCTAATCATAAAAAAAAATAAATAATTCAATATTATTCTTTTAATTTTACTGATAAAATTGAAAAAATAAAACAAAATATATATATAAAATGGTTAATCTTAATAATCTAATTCGGCCACCAGTGCTAGGGAATACCGCTCCCACCGCGACAACAGGACCTTCCGCACAAATTTCGCCAGAATTGGTAAACATTATTAGAACCATGATAGCGCAGGCCATAGAACTCAACGGAGCGAACCTAATTCGAAACGCTCTTAACAGTAACACTAACCCGATAATAACAGACCAACCAATAAACGAACAGTTTAGAGATAATATGAGTGAAATGGATAAAATTCCAGACGTAGTACGCTCACTACGGGAATTTTCAGAGAATTCATTACGCAGACAAACGGGATATAGGTACGTAAGAATACCAAATGACTGTCCTCGTACAAGGCAGACTAACAATAAATGACCCCGCGGGCAAAGGGGGTGTTTTTATTTTTTCTCTCTGACGTCAGGATTTATTTTACAGGACTGTGTAATTTCAAAGATATGATTAAAAAAATTAAAACTTTTGGATTCACAAGGACGAATAAATAATTTTCTAAGCTGATAAAGTTAGAAGGTCGAAATTCGAGGATGTCATCGAGTTTATACAAGTCCTTAACATATAATTTTTTCAAAAACAAATGTTACGAAATTTCAAGGATACTATTTTATTAGGACATTTTCAATACTTAACCGTCTCTCTGCACCAAAAAATCTATTTAAATTCTACAGGACTTCCTCTTTAATTTTGTACCCATACTTCTTCTCTAAGCACAGGTCTCTGAATTTTTTAAATCATTTTTGAATTAGTGACGTCAGAGTGAAAAACTAAAAATGCAATTTTACTATATTTGGCTCATGGTTTCGCGAATATATTGATATTTGTATTTCCAATTTACTATCGCGCGGTGTTACGTATATAATGAGCTAGACATTTATAAAAAAAAAAATTATTAAATAAAAAAAGAAATATAGCCAATACTGGTCAAGAGAAGGAGTTTCTATTATTGTCAGCACAAATCCCGAAAATCCCGGGATTATTTGCCAAGAATCCTGGGATTTTTGTAACCTTAAAAAGGCCGGGATCCCGGGATTAACATTCCTAGTGTATACCCAGCAAAAAATGGTGTAAGCAGTTGTAAGAAATAAGGAATACGCTGGAGCCGCTGCTTGCAGCGTTTTTTACATGATCTGTAAGCCTTATAATAAGGTTACTATACTCCATGTGATGCTTTATTATAAGGGATTATGTAAGCCTTATTTCTTATGACCTATAAGACTTAGGCATAAGGGTGTCTCTCAGCGAGAGAGAGCAAACCTTATGAACAGACGACATCAACACAGCGAAATGTGGTGTTGATTCAAACTCAACATTTGAAAGCACATTTACATGTATTGCTGTAGCAGAGTGAGAAAGGATGCTTGATACAGTTTGTTGCTACCAAGGCTGTCCGGGTTCAATCCCCATCAGACGGAACATGAAATTTAAATTCTTTTTTAGTTATGAAAAAGCTTCCGTGAGGTGTAACGTGAAGCAAACGTGTTTATTTTATGATCCATAAGCCTTATTATAAGGTTATTATACTCCATGTAAGGCCTTATTGTAAGGGCTTGTGTAAGCCTTATTTTATATGGCCTATAAGACTTAGGCATAAGGGTGTCTCTCGTGGTAAGAGAGCAAACGTTATGACCTGATGTGTGACCAGGTGTGGAATAAGGAATGTTTCATACAACTGACTATCCTTACACATTTCATGCATTAAATTATAAACCTTACGATCATATAAAATAAGCTTTATAAAATGCGTAAATTTTTTGGAGGGAACATACTAGGGATGTTCGGGATCCCGTGATTAGTCCCGGGAGTTAGATATTCATTATTTTCCAACAACTTTACATGAAAAATTGCATCAATATAATTTGAGAAGCTGTCCTACCATATAATAAATAAAAAATAAATGAGTCTGAAACACACTTTTTTATTTAAATTGAAAAATATTTCATTAGTAACAAAACAAAAGACAGTAATCAAATTTATACGCATTCAACAATACTTTCATAATAGTAGTGGCAGAAATAAACCAGTTTAAACCAGTTTAGTCTGTATTTCTTTTGTTTATTTAATGTTCAAATTTTTTTGTAAGAGTCTACCTCATTTTACATATAATTAGCGGCATTTAAATGCGCATTTCAAAATTTTTACAAAAATTATAAGAAATTTAAAAAACTAGACCAAAATTTCAAACGTTTTACTGGGCAGTTTTAGACCAATTTTAGGTTGGCAGTTTTATAGCCCATTAAATTAAAGTAGGATAAAATGCAAGTTTCAANTATAATTTCAAGGATATGATAACTTCTGAAAATTATTTAACACATTCAGTGCAATGTAGAATAAAAGATCTGTAGGATTTAAAAAATGAAAAATTTTTGTGTTCACAAGGATGAATAGGTATTGAAAATGCCCTTTTAATCAAATTTCTATTTAATTTGATACCCATACTGATTTTCTAAGTACATTGCACAAAATTTTTTAAACCATTTTCTGAAATACGAATATTATTAAATTTTCAAAGTCCTTTTAAAAAATCCTGATGGCAGAGAGAAGAACTAAAAACGCAATTCATATATTTGGCCCATGGCTCCGCGAATATATTGATTTTTTAATGTGTAAAATTGCCTATCGCACGGTTGAATGTGTATGTATAATTAAATAGACATTTATAAAGAAATATTAAATAAACAAAAGAAATATAGCAAACATAAGGCGTTTCTATTATTGCCACCATTGCAGATTACAAATCCCGAAAATCCCGGGATTCTTGGCAAATAATCCCGAGATTTTCAAGACTTAAAAAAGCCGGGAGCTCGTGACCCCGGGATTAACATCCCTAGTACATACTTATGTATACATGTACATTAGAGTGGTTCATAAAAACACTCTTTTTGGAAAATCATAAACGCTACATCAGAATATTGTTATTTGTGATAAAAAAAGAGACACGTATTTTTTTAGCGCTGGTCGGTTTTTTATAAAAACGCTGGTGTTCTAAATTTTTTTATTTTCTTGACATGTTAAAATGCAGCTAAAAATGTGGTTTTTACATATAATTACTGTGGTATTATTGGGGAACATTCCCTTAGTTACATACCTGTCTTGGGCAGTTAGAATGGGCCTAGTGCCCGAAAATATTCTCTCGAAAAGAGACTAGTAAAATGAAAACGTTGATACTGAACGATTTACGCATTGTCATGGGTTGGAACTTGTTACCAGGGGCTTCCTGGGGTTGCAATTAGGAATCAGAAGTCAGTTTTTCAAAATTCAAAAGGACGGATCCAAAATGGCGATCAATTAAAAAAAAANAAATTTTTACAAAAATTATAAGAAATTTAAAAAACTAGACCAAAATTTCAAACGTTTTACTGGGCAGTTTTAGACCAATTTTAGGTTGGCAGTTTTATAGCCCATTAAATTAAAGTAGGATAAAATGCAAGTTTCAAGTAGTTGCAAAATACCGTTGATTTTGGGGATTTTTTAAACAATTCTGGGCATTTTCTTCCGTATAGACAAATTGTCGAACATACTTTGTATGGAAGAAAATGCGTGTTGGTGTTGGTTGATTTTTCCGACAGGGTGGTAAGATGATTTATTTTGGAACGAATTTCCGTCATTTCTTGTCAAGTTTGGTTTGCAGACAAACCGGTTTCGGCGTTGTGCCATCATCAGTGTAATTTTTCGTTGGATCGCAAACCAAACTTGACAAGAGATGACGAAAATTCGTTCCAAAATAAGTAAAAAACTATTTTACTTTTAGTCACTTGAAACTTGCACTTTATCCTCCTGTAATTTAGTGGGTTATACTTGTGTACCTAGAATTTTTCTAAAAATTCTGAGTAAAAAGAATGAAACAGGTTGAAACAAAAAAATTTCAAAACGCACCAAGCAATCAATATACTCACGACGCTGCGTTTTTTAGTTTTAGAACTTTTTTTATTATAACTTTATAATTATATTCAACAATTTTATAATGAGCTCGAGGCCATTTTTAAATGAAAAATTTATTGTGGANCCTAGTGCCCGAAAATATTCTCTCGAAAAGAGACTAGTAAAATGAAAACGTTGATACTGAACGATTTACGCATTGTCATGGGTTGGAACTTGTTACCAGGGGCTTCCTGGGGTTGCAATTAGGAATCAGAAGTCAGTTTTTCAAAATTCAAAAGGACGGATCCAAAATGGCGATCAATTAAAAAAAAATGATTGGATTTGTTCGAAACCCTGCACTCGAGACTACGAATCTTAAGTCAACTTTTTTAAATTCAAAATGATTGATTCAATATGGCGATCAAATAAAAAAAAAAAATACTAAAATTATACGTTGATACTGAACGTTTTAAATATTTTCAAGGGTTGAAACTCGTTTCCAGTGGGTTTCTGGATTTGCCGATTACGAATCTGCTGTCAGATTTTCAAAATTCAAAATCGAGGATCCAAAATGACGACAGTTAAATATTATTTTATCAGTTTTAATTGCCCATTTCTCTGTTCGTGTTCGATTCTAAATTAAAGGCGAAGGGTGAAACAATTTTTTGTTCGTTTCTTAAAATGTCATACTCTTATAAGGCAAAAAAGGTACCTTTTCTGCCCTTTGAAGCTTTGTCAGGGGAGATTCTTGTCCTGAAAATCAGATGGTGACTTAAAACGATAATATGATGAAATGCGTGAGCTGGACAAGGACAAGAAGGCAAAACCATGCCTTTTCAAAGGGTTGAGTGTAAAATCAAGCACATTTTTCACCGTGCGAGGGCAACATTTTTTGGTAGAAACGAAATCACCATTAGTAGATCCAAAGTTTAAGAAAAATGCTTTGACGGATGATGAAGCCCATCAGGCCTACAAAGATAATAAATACGAGTTTCTCTGCATTATGACGACGAACCGACATAGGGATGTGTATATGTACATTTTTCATTTTAAACAGTATTAAAAGCTCTACTGGCCCCTACATTCGGCTTTTGATAGGCGCATCTCCTCTGAACTGTTTTTTCCATACTTTTGGCCCATGTGCGCTTTTATTAGAACACTAAATATTTCGCTACAGAGTATCGAAAATATTGGATACTTATTGAATCGGTACCGAGTATCGACCTAAACTTAAAAGTATCGACTCAGCACATCACTATTAATAGAACAATTAAAAACCTTTCTAGAGAGAATTAGAGTAAATAAAAAAAATTAACAAAAGATCATTAGATTTAATTGGTACAGCGCACAGTGCCGCCTAAGTGGGCAAAAATCGAAACATTCGTTGTCTGTAATGTGAATGTGTTTGGTATTTTTGTAAAGGTAATTTATCCATGGAGGATGGTTCCGTGCGCAGAAGTGGAAAACTTTTGACTGCCATTCACCTGGGAGCGGCCAGAAGCGATTCTTGTGCATACGGTTCAAATCGCAGCTCACAACGTCCAGATATTTATATCCACGTATCCTCTGTATAGCAACCAAACATCCGTTTGGGAGCGAGCTGGGCTTGGGTCCCGCCACGCTAAAACCCCGCCCAATGAAAAATTCCAACAAGCCTCGGATGAGACCCTCTTTTTTGATGACGACAACGGCAAACGTATAAAGGTCTATGATTTGAGGGTATACAAAAGGGAAGACAAATTCTGACATCACCGCCATCCAAGAAATGCGATGGACAGGGCAAGGAAAAGTAAGTCTGAAGCCTTGCGACGTCTACTACAGTTGCCACGCAAAGGAGCGCAAATTCGGTGTTGGATTCATGGTAGGAGATAGACTCCGTCACCGAGTAATGGCGTTCACCCCGGTGGACGCACGTCTAGCCACAATCCGCATCAAAGCTAGATTCTTCAATACCTCGCTCATCTGCGCCCATACCGCGGCGGAAGAGAAGAATTAGGTGTCCAAGGGTCTCTTCTATGAGCGCTTGGAACGTACATATGAGCGCTGCCCCCGACACGATGTCAAAATCGTGCTTGGCGATTTTAATGCCAAGGTGGGCAAGGAAGGGATCTTTGGCG
>NW_016158511.1:60443-62787 GCF_001687245.7 Rhagoletis zephyria | reverse complement strand
TAAGTCTGAAGCCTTGCGACGTCTACTACAGTTGCCACGCAAAGGAGCGCAAATTCGGTGTTGGATTCATGGTAGGAGATAGACTCCGTCACCGAGTAATGGCGTTCACCCCGGTGGACGCACGTCTAGCCACAATCCGCATCAAAGCTAGATTCTTCAATACCTCGCTCATCTGCGCCCATACCGCGGCGGAAGAGAAGAATTAGGTGTCCAAGGGTCTCTTCTATGAGCGCTTGGAACGTACATATGAGCGCTGCCCCCGACACGATGTCAAAATCGTGCTTGGCGATTTTAATGCCAAGGTGGGCAAGGAAGGGATCTTTGGCGACACTGTCGGAAAATTCAGCCTCCACGACGAAACGTTCGATAACGGACTGAGGCTGATCCACTTCGCCGGGGCCAAAAACACGGTATTATATAGTACTAGGTTCCAGCATAAGAGCATCCACCAAGCAACATGGCTGTCTCCAAATAGAAAAACGAGAAACCAAATTGATCATGTTTTGATAGACGGAAGGCATGCTTCAAGCGTTTTAGACGTGCGTACACTCCGAAGGCCAAACCTCGACTCGGACCACCATCTTGTTGTACCCAAGATACGCACCCGCCTCTGTGCAGCAAAAAATGTGCGCCCAACAATGCAAGGAAAGCTTAACGTCGAAAAGCTGCAATCACAACAGACGGCCAATTTATTCGCCACTCGACTCACACACCTGCTCTCTGAGAGCACTCTTCAACAATCCGACGTACGCGAGCAGTGGAACCACATTTCCCGATCATTAAGTACCGCCGCCGAAGAAGTAGTTGGATTTCAGCGAGCCCGAAAGAACAACTGGTACGATGAGGAATGTCAAGAAGCCGCAGAGAAAAAAGATGCCGCCTACAGGGCCACGCTGCGATCGGGCGCAACGCGAGCCATGTGGGACCGTTATAGGGAACTGAAGAAGGAAGCGAGACGTATTTGCCGCAATAAGAAGAGAGAGGCCGAAATACGTGAGTGCGAAGAGCTTGAGATGCTGGCCGACAGGAAGAACGCCCGAAAATTCTACCAGAGGGTTAGGCGACTTACGGAAGGTTTCAAGACCGGGGCGAACTCCTGTAAGAACAACAATGGCGACCTAGTGACCGATGTCCAGAATATACTTAAATTGTGGAGGGAACACTTTTATAACCTACTGAATGGTAGCAGCGCTGAAAGTAGTGAGGAAGACGAACCCGAGTCCCCAGTCGATGATGATGGAGTAGCTGTCCCACCGCCTGACTATGACGAGGTACGAATAGCGATTACGCGGCTGAAAAACAACAAAGCTGCTGGAGCTGACGGCCTGCCAGCCGAGCTATTCAAGTACGGCGGCGAGGAGCTGATGAGGTGCATGCATCAGCTCGTATGCAGAATATGGTCAGATGAACGCATGCCCGACGACTGGAATTTAAGTGTGCTCTGCCCAATCCACAAGAAAAGAGACCGCGCAAACTACCGCGGAATCAGCATTCTAAGCATAGGTTATAAGGTCTTATCGAGTGTATTGTGCAAAAGACAGAAGCCCACCGTCAACGAACTGGTTGGACCTTATCAGTGTGGCTTTAGGCCTGGAAAATCCACCATAGATCAGGTATTCACAATACGCCAAATCTTGGAAAAGACCCGCGAGAATAGGATCGACACACACCATCTATTTGTCGATTTCAAAGCCGCTTTCGACAGCACGAAGAGAAGTTGCCTTTATGCCGCGATGTCTGAATTTGGTATCCCCGCGAAACTAATACGGCTGTGTAAAATGACGTTGAGCAATACCACCAGCTCCGTCAGAATAGGGAAGGACCTCTCCGAGCCGTTTGATACCAAACGAGCTTTCAGACAAGGGGNAGACGGCCAATTTATTCACCACTCGACTCACACACCGGCTCTCTGAGAGAACTCTTCAACAATCCGACATACGCGAGCAGTGGAACCACATTTCCCGATCATTAAGTACTGCCGCCGAAGAAGTAGTTGGATTTCAGCGAGCACGAAAGAACAACTGGTACGATGAGGAATGTCAAGAAGCCGCAGAGAAAAAAGATGCCGCCTACAGGGCCACGCTGCGATCGGGCGCAACGCGAGCCATGTGGGACCGTTATAGGGAANCTGCGAACAGGCGCAACGCGAGCCATGTGGGACAGTTATAGAGAACTGAAGAGGGAAGCGAAACGTATTTGCCGCAATAAGAAGAGGTAGGCCGAAATACGTGAGTGCGAAGAGGTTGAAATGCTGGCCGGCAGGAAGAACGCCCGAAAATTCTAGGGGGCTAGGGTTAGGCGACTTACGGAAGGTTTCAAGACCGGGGCGAACTCCTGTAAGAAC
>NW_016158511.1:33924-60185 GCF_001687245.7 Rhagoletis zephyria | reverse complement strand
TTTCAGACAAGGGGACTCCCTTTCGTGTGATTTCTTTAATCTGATGTTGGAGAAGATAATAAGATCCGCAGAACTTAACCGTTCAGTATATTATCGGTAAAAACAAGGGCTACGTCTGTTCCGCCTTCTCGGGATTGGATAGGGAAGAGAAGCGAATGAGTCCGGTGGTGAACGAGGACAAAACGAAGTATCTCCTGTCATCACACAAACAGTCAGAGCATACGCGTCTGGGCACCCACGTCACTGTTGACAGTTACAAGTTTGGAAAAGTAGACGACTTCGTTTATTTGGGAACCAGCATTAACACCAATAATAATGTCAGCCTTGAAATCCAACGGAGAATCACTCTTGCCAACAAGTGCTACTTTGGGCTGAGTAGGCAATTGAGAAGTAAAGTCCTCTCTCGTCGTACAAAGATCACACTCTATAAGTCACTCNCCCAGTCGATGATGATGGAGTAGCTGTCCCACTGCCTGACTATGACGAGGTACGGCTGAAAAGCAACAAAGCTGCTGGATCTGATGGCCCGCCAGCTGAGCTACTCAAGTACGGCGGCGATGAGATGCATGCATCAGCTCGTATGCAGAATGTGGTCAGATGAGCGCATGCCCGACGACTGGAATTTAAGTGTGCTCTGCCCAATCCACAAGAAAAGAGACCGCGCAAACTACCGCGGAATCAGCATTCTAAGCATAGGTTATAAGGTCTTATCGAGTGTATTGTGCAAAAGACAGAAGCCCACCGTCAACGAACTGGTTGGACCTTATCAGTGTGGCTTTAGGCCTGGAAAATCCACCATAGATCAGGTATTCACAATACGCCAAATCTTGGAAAAGACCCGCGAGAATAGGATCGACACACACCATCTATTTGTCGATTTCGAAGCCGCTTTCGACAGCACGAAGAGAAGCTGCCTTTATGCCGCGTTGTCTGAATTTGGTATCCCCGCGAAACTTAGACGGCTGTGTAAAATGACGTTGAGCAAAACCACCAGCTCCGTCAGAATAGATAAGGACCTCTCCGAGCCGTTTGATACCAAACGAGGTTTCAGACAAGGGGACCCCCTTTCGTGTGATTTCTTTAATCTTATGTTGGAGAAGATAATAAGAGCCGCAGAACTGAACCGCTCAGGCACAATACTTTATAAGAGCGTACAATTGCTGGCGTATGCCGACGACATCGATATTATCGGTAAAAACAAGGGCTACGTCTGTTCTGCCTTCTCGGGATTGGATAGGGAAGAGAAGCGAATGAGTCCGGTGGTGAACGAGGACAAAACGAAGTATCTCCTGTCATCACACAAACAGTCAGAGCATACGCGTCTTGGCACCCACGTCACTGTTGACAGTTACAAGTTTGAAAAAGTAGACGACTTCGTTTATTTGGGAACCAGCATTAACACCAATAATAATGTCAGCCTTGAAATCCAACGGAGAATCACTCTTGCCAACAAGTGCTACTTTGGGCTGAGTAGGCAATTGAGAAGTAAAGTCCTCTCTCGTCGTACAAAGATCACACTCTATAAGTCACTCATCATGCCTGTTCTCGTGTATGGCGCGGAGGCATGGAGAATGAAAGCATCTGATGAGGCGGCTTTTAGAGTTTTCGAGAGAAAAATTCTGCGAAAGATTTACGGACGTTTACGCGTTGGTGATGGCGAATATCGCAGACGATTTAACGATGAGCTGTATGAGCTTTACATCGATATAGACATAGTGCAGCGAACTAAAATTCAGCGGCTCCGCTGGCTTGGCCATGTCGTTCGAATTGACAGAAATGCCCCTGCTCTGAAAATATGCAACGCGGGCCGCGATGCAGGTAACAGAGGAAGAGGAAGGCCTCCTCTGTGTTGGAAAGACCAGGTGGAGAAGGACTTGGCTTCACTTGGCATTTCCAATTGGCGTCAGTTAGCACAGAAGAGAAATGACTGGCGTGCTGTTTTGAACTCGGCCAAAATCGCTAAGGCGGTTAAAGCGCCAATAAATAAGAAGAAGAATTTATCCACTAAAAAGAATTTAACAGATATTTTCCTACAAAATAAATTATATGCCGCCAGGAACCCACTAAATTGGACAAATTTTATACTAAGAATTTTAATAAGAGCATAGCCATGCGTAAGCTCTTCACGGAAGCAAATGTCAAAAAATACATTCGTTGAAATAAAATGTTGGTTTGACGTTTTTTATTTCCATACAGATAATAGAGAACTACAGGAATAAAATTAAACACAGGTATTCCAGAAAAAAAATGTTTTAATCAAAATTTCAAAAAATGGTAAATTTTAGTGGAATGAATAAAAATATATGTAAAAATATGTTATTTTTTATTTCTTTATTTAATAATACGGGTTTTTAGCTGTCGAAAGAAGAAATAAAAACCTGCAAATTTTTTGTACTTTTTGAAGTAATGCATTTTTTGCTAATGCATAAAATCATGTTTTTATTTTTTTTTAGTGCCATAAGATCTGCACGATTGGTTCTATTTTCAAAAATGAAGTGTTGGATGAAAAAGCTTGACCTGTAGACAATAAAGGTTTATTTTTGTTTTAAAGCTGCCACCTGTTAAAAAACTAAATTAAAATTTTTAATAAGTTAAACGAATTATTAAGAGATGTGTATCAATCGAAATGTGGTTGAAAACAGTTTATTTCTTAACTACATTGTATAGGGTTGCCACCTGTTTAAAAAATCAAATTCCATTTGAATTAAAGGAATTAGGTAATTGAAATAGATAGGTATTACCATATGGGGGTCAGCCGAAAGAGGGTTAAGAAGGTTTTAGCTTGCAAATATTACGAAGAGGGTTGCCGCCTGTTTGTAAAGTCAAATTTAGTTAAAGTAAAATAATAATTGTGTCAAACCAATGGTTTACGACATCGTATTTGTTATTTTATAACATATGCATACATAGTCAATCAGTGATTTGTTCTGATCACATTCCTTTTAAATTACTGGACTCTTAAATTAACTCAGTAATGTTTTTACTCGTCGGCCGCTGTGGTGTAGTGGTAAGCAGTGCGCGCTTCCACTCCGTAACGCCTAGGTTCAAGCCCTGGTCAAAATAACATCGCAAAAAATATAGAAAAAAAGTTTTTTCTTAACAGCGGTCGTCCCTCGGCAGGCAATGGCAAATCTCCGAGTGTATTTCTGCCATGAAAAACAGCTTCTCATAAAAATACAATCGCCGTTCGGAGTCGGCGTAAAACTGTAGGTCCTTCCGTTTTGTGTGACAACATCGAGGCGCACGCCACAAATCGGAGGAGAAGCTCGGCCAAACACTAACATATGTGTAAGCGCCAATCCATTATTATTATTATTAATGTTTTTACTCTTCACTTATTTCTTGCTAAATATGTCAAATTTTTTCTTTTGTCTGATACTCATATTTATATATGTACATATTTCCGTTACCTTTTTCACTTAATTAAAGTGAATTTGATTTTTTAAACATGTGGCAACCCTTCTNTGTTTTTACTCTTCACTTATTTCTTGCTAAATATGTCAAATTTTTTCTTTTGTCTGATACTCATATTTATATATGTACATATTTCCGTTACCTTTTTCACTTAATTAAAGTGAATTTGATTTTTTAAACATGTGGCAACCCTTCTACGTATCGTTTAGAAGTAAAGCATTTTTAAAACCATTTCAATTGATATCCATATTGTAATATCCAATTAATTTAAGCACAATCGATTGATTTTCGGAACTATTTTTGCGTAAGTCGATGCAACTGATACATATTTCCTTCGTATCCGCAATTAATAATATTTTTTTTTTACATTTGATCGTATGTGCTTAAACTGATAAATGATATAAACATATAAACGTAAGCAGATGAAGCTGGCTTCCACGTTCTGAATATACGTTTAACTTTTTTGTTTAAACAAATTTGTCGCAATTTCATCTCTAAAACAAATATTAGATATCATTTAATATATATTTTAGATTTAAATAATCACAAACCCATTTTCAATATTCTTTGTGGAACAGAAGCCGAAATATTTCTTTCTTTCTTTCTTTCTTTATTCTTTATTTAAAATTAGTACAATAAGACTTAGTCTTTTGAAGTACAACAGCAATATAAGTAACTAAACAGATTTAGAGGTAATATTAATACTATTAATGCTGGGAATAAAACAATAGATGTACAAACTAAAAATTATGGACTAGATAAAAACTTAAATATTAAGAAGGTTCATCAACTAGACGAGAAATATGTATGGAGGGAACTTTTAAAGTTGCTTTTGTTGAATTTGGTTTTAACGGCATGAGGAATAGAATTCCAAATACGAATAGCGTTAATGAAAAACAGTCTGGCAGAGTTTTTAAAGTTGTANGGGATGCAAAAAACGGATTAAGGGATACATATTTGTTTGGGTTATATACACACGAGATAAGAGCCTTATTAAAACGGTCAGACAATTCGACGAACAAAAACTCCACGCCCCCATCGTTCGACTGACAGATTGTGCGCATGCTAATGTGGTTCTTGCAGTAAATAGCAACGCCACCGCCTTTTTTACCGACCCTGTCATTGCGCACTAACTTATAGCTATTAATGTTATAGTAAGCATCACACACATCACTGACAAACCAAGTTTCGGATATACATATAACGTCAACACCTGAGGACTGGAAAACATGTCTCACATAATCCATTTTTAAATTGTTCAGGCTCCGCGCATTAAAGTGAACCACCCTAAGACCACTCTGCTGGGAACATAGAATATTTAACATAGCAATACTGTTGTCATTAACGCTATTAGTTTTGCTACTCAGAGACAACATGCAAGCAGCAAACAAAAGCAACCTTTAATGGAAAACAACAACCATCAAATATACGTTTACGGCACAAAACAGAAAGATGAACCAACTTTACATAGTTTACAATAACATTTAAACAAGGCATATAAGAAGATAACATAAATAAGAGTTGCAAAGAGTACAGCGTATCAATATACAAGTTTAAGATCATCAAGCTTGTCAATTTTTATTCCCGAAGAGTCTTTAGAAGTCTTAATGAATACGTCTCCACGCAATGTGAATGCGGAGGCCAATTTACCCGCTCTTCTTAGTCGAATTGCTTCTTGCAAGATCTTTCTCTTATTCGAGCTCAAACTCTCGAAGATAGAGAAATTACCTTCAAGCCCCACAGCAGCTAATGAAATAAGAGATTTTGTACGCCTACGATATTCGCCAAAAGCATGAAGAGTACGATTCCGATCATGCGAAGAGTAGAATTTAACGATAATCGCACTATTAGGGCTGTTGTTGGTTGGCCTGGAGCGAAAGATGTCACGTATCTGCGGCACCAAGAAATCAATAGAGAGGCATATGTGGTTAAATATACTCTTTAGGTTTTCTCCTTCAGAAAACGGTAATCCAAATACAACAGCGGCAGTAGATTCCTCAGGGGTATAGGAGTTTACTCTCTCTAGTTGTGCACGCAAACTCTGCACCTCACTATCAAGCAGCTCTTGCCTACTTTCTAAAGCAGATATACGTTCAGCAGATTCTGTTAGTTTGATGGAGAGCACAGAAATCTCCGTATCAATTTTATTGCAAAGAGCACGCTCCGCTTCCGCAATTTTGTTAGAGAGACCTTCAAACAAAGATTGGAGTGTATCGGATTGACGTTGTACCTTTTGCTCAAGCTCTCTAAGTGCAGTTAGGATAGATGGTAGAGCTGCACTCTCATCCAGTTTCGCTGCTTTCGAAATTGGAGAATCTTTGCTCAAGCGACGTTTAGCAGCAGCAGGAGGGGGAGACATACCTTCAAGTTCGGCAACAACAAAAGCAGTACAAGCATTAAATTAAAACTGCTTTGCAGTTTAATGTTATATTTTGCCAAGAATTAAGAAAGAGAACCTTGATACTGAAATTTTAAAAGCCATTACGGCTTTCGCGCCAAGGCAGTAAGCTCTGACGATACGAATATAATTGAGTTTGATAAGAAAAAAGTACTGCGTTATAATATTACAAATAATGATCTCAGTGAAAATGAACTAATTGACTAAATTACAATTTACCCTGAATTCCAAAATGTAAATGTACAAAGAATCAGGCCTTCTCATTTCTAGACCACAGCACATGGAACTGTCCAGTATTCGCAACAACGACTGAATGGTAGTCACAAGTAAGTTTGCGCAAGCTGGACATTGTAATCTGCAAATACTTTAGGAAAAAGGGAACTGATGCTTTGTATTTTTACAATTCGTAATGCAGGGTTAATCACTGAGCGATGATTTTTATTCATACGTAAATTTTTTTGAAAGCTGCATATACTTTCGGGTATGCAGTTTTATAGTCCATTCAATTCGTGTTGATTTTTGAGAACCTTTTTTGTTGAAGGTGTTTCACTTTTTCTTTCATACTCAAGTTTTTTGTACATCCAGTATGTATAAAGAAAATGCAAAAATCAATAAAAAAAATATTCAAAATCAACGCGAACTCTCAGCCGCACTTGCACTTTGTGATCCTAAAATTGAATGGACTATAAAACTGCATACCCGAAAGTTTTCTAAAACTTCTGACAACAAAGTTTTAAATTTGAATGAACATCTTTTGTAGAAAGTTTTATACGTCGATTATTATGGTTTTTGTTCTTGTGTTGTTTTGTTGTTGCATTAAAGAAAGGTTTTCGTTCGATTTCTGTTTCTCTTATACGCAATAAGTACTGTAAATATATTTTATAAGGGAAATGGTACCTATCGACGACTTTCAATTCATTGGCACATTGATCAGCATTTAGGCACATTTTTCCGGAGAAATTCGGCACAATTTTAAATTTTGATTTTCCATCACTGGTCGTAGCCAGGTAGGTGCAGGGCGCTCGGGTATAGAAATCAGAAAAATATTAAATTAATTATAAGGCTTAAATTAAAAAATGGCCATACATTCATTTTATATTTAACATTTATTGTTGCTTAGAAAAAGATTTCTAAACTATCTTTGTTTGTGTGTACCTAATTAATGGTGATTTGTAACAATAAATTGCACAAAAAATTAAAAAAAAAAAATTTACTCCGTTTTTATGTTTTGTACTACTTTTTTTCTATCGAAAATAGAAATTTACTCCTTTCTCAGTTTCAGAATCTGGCAACCCTAGTTACTTGGATTACACCAACCTAAGGTTTCTACTGTGTTTACAAAAATGTGCATACTTCAAACCGAATTTAACAATAAATTTGATATCTTTATTTTAAATTAAAGTTCAATCCTTTGACTAGACTTGCATGTTAAAGTTTTTGGATTTGTCTAACGCCAAACAACCCAAAATTATTGTACAAATGACTAAACCGTGCCACTCGGAGAAGCAAAACTCTCAGCTTTGTTTTGTGGTCGCAGTTTTTGGCATAAAAAATTTCAGTATTTTGTTCAAATCGTTTCCATAATTTCATGTTATTCATTTTAATACTCACATTACTTTCGTTTTGATAAATTGTATCGTATAGTATAATAATGGACAACCGCTTGCAAGCGTATGAAATTGAACAGCTGATACGATAGCGATAGTATGGTAACACCAAAATTTAACGATATACAATAAACGATAGCTATCGAATTTCATACCCTAGAATTTAACTCGTAATACGGCACAACAGAATGCAAGCGTTTATCGTGTATCGTATGGATTCTTAATAGAGGGTATGTCGCATATGTTGCTTATGTTGACAGGCATAGATGTGATGCGTGATTTGATCTCAATTTATTCGACAGTGTCTCCTTATGTCATTGTCAAATATGAATGAGCATGATGTAGCACATGTCGCTGTGTTTTATAGTTCAACATTTCCAGGCAGTCAATGCGTATTAATTTATGGGATTTTTCGGATAATTTAGAACGCTGACTACATATGTATTAACACTAATAGAATCGAACGCTTATAAGAAATACATTTCATTATTTATCACGCATGTAATGCATTATGAATTACTTTTCCCACTGGGAAACTGCGCTTCGTACATACGTACATTTATATTTACATAAGTAAATGGGGGAAAATTGTTGACCTTTTTTTCTACTTACTTAGTTGCTTGTGGTTTCAGCCCAAAACTGCCATATACTTGCTTGCAGAGTGTTCCACAAAGTTAAATTTCTGCTGTTGTTTCGTTTGCGCACTGTTATTGCGTTTTATTTTTTACTTAGGTAAACACAATCGCGTCGACGCTGACTGAATTATTGGATAATTGCAACGTACATCTGCACTTATGTCTGTCGCCGATGTTGTTTATTTTGCTAATTGTAATTGATATTTAAACTTTATACTTTTTGCCACTGTTTTTTTTTGCATTATACTCCCGCTATCAATATTTTATGCACTTTCATTTTCCAAAAAAAAAAAGTAAGATTAGCTTTAAAAGACACTATCGTTGCAGTTTTCATTTTATGCGCGCGCTCTTGCGCTTATATTTGTATTTTAATTCTGCTTTATTATTGTTTTTCGCAAACTTTGCACTTTGCTGTTTTGCCTTTTCGCCTTCTCGATTCAATTTTTATCATTTTCCACGCACAGATACAGTATTGGCCAATACAACAGCACACCCATTTCAAAGTGATATTGTTTGCCAATCATGTTTATTTATTTATTTTTAGGTATTTTCAATTAAAATACAGTTCATTCTCTAACAAAACTCATATAAAACCAAGTTTAAAAGTTTTTAAAATACTACAAACAACGCAACAAATTTCTAGTACACACTTTTATAGTCCATTCAATTTTAGTCTAATTAGGTGCAAGTTTCAAGTGGCTAAAAATTGCCGTTGATTTTTTAGAATATTTTTCGCCGAAGGTGTTGCGGGTTTCTTCCACATAAAAATAAATTGTGTTTATTCGTTATATGGAAGCAAATGCGGCAAAAAATCTAAAAAAAAACGTTAATTTTTAGCCGCTTGAAAACTGCGTACTCGAGAAAATTCTAACACTTCTGAAAGAAAAAAGTTAAAAATTTGAGTGAAAACTTGTTGAGTTTTTTTGTAGTCTTTTAAAAAGTTTTAAACTTGGTTTTATATAAGTTTTGTTAGAGAGCAAACTGTGTTTTAATTGAAAATTCTTAAAAATAAATAACTAAACATAAGTGGCAAATAATATCACTTTGAAATGGCGGTGCTTAAGATATGTTCAATACTGTACGTACACAGCGAAGCGTAGCAAAAAACACAGATAGGCGAGTGAACGCATACATTTAGACGCACCACAATTTCAGTGGCTGCTGTTAACGTGTCATTTTTAAATTTTTCTGATATCTACACTGTTACTGATTTATTCTGGCATAATTTTTGTCTGAATACATTGCAATAGACAGAAAGTTAATTTGCAAACTTTTCACTTCTTTTCTGTTTCGAGTTCTGCGGCCGATATCGCGTACATATGTATGTACATAAAGAATTTCCAAACGTCAGCAAACTATTTTGTATATGTACTAAAAGAGCAAGTAAAAAAATAAGCAAACCAACTGAACAAAAAGAAGGAACAAACGAACGATTTTGCTGTTGGTGCGTCACGGCAGACGAGCGAGGAACGAATATCGTGACAATTGTGCTACTATCACTCAACAACCCAGCAGTGGCAACGGCAGCGAAAATTGCAACTGTCATTGTCGTTGTGCCCTCGTAGAAACAACCACTGCAGCGCACAGGTGGGCAGCAGACCGCGCACCACGAACAGCAAGAGATGAAAGCCGAACGTCAAACCTATTAATCAGCACATAACAACTAAATATACATACTCAATTACTTTAATGTGTTTTATCAACAAAAAATTGTTCTAGTACATAAATACACCTGTATGCAAGTACATATCTATGTATGTATGCCAAGAGAAAATACTTTTTCACATCCGGTATACCGTTAAGTCAAAAGTTCCCATAAATATCAGGTCTATTCTGCGCTGGTAACAAAACTGTTGTAACCGGTAATTAAACCCCGTATTCTAACCAAAGTTGCGTTCCCTAACTCGCAAGAACTTGCAAGAATTTACAGGAATTTACCAGAGAGCTTTTGGCCTATTTTGCTTTTTGACAGTTTTACAGGTTTTAACCCAGAAAGGTTGGAGAACGCAACTAAAGTCATAAAACTATTGCGATTTCTACTGCGCTTCAAAGTATGCTGATATGACAAATATGTTGCTACAAAAAAATTTTTGAATTGGTGTGCATTTCCTTAATTTTTAAACCCTTTTCGCATTCTGTGCACTCTTGCAACCTGTAAATTTTGTTACCGCCTTATAAGGTACCCCGTGAAATATGCAATAAGAGAATTTCTACAAAAATCCACAGCTGAATTTCTGAATATATTAAAAGTGTTACTAGTGTACCTAGAATTGAGGCCACAAGAAGTGGAAACAATTTTTGGTAATACAATTTGCCGATTACAAAATTTTCGGTAACGTCCAGAATAAACTATTATGGCGTTCATTCAGTGTTTACGGACTTTCTTTTTTCAAAAGCTGGTGTTACAGCCACTAAGAAACGCAACCTCTTGACAACAAATCGCTTATCAAAACTTTTGGTTTTTGCAAAAATGGTTAAATAACACTCTGCAACAATTTTAGGGTCATGGACTCTAATGCTGAAGTGACCAACGCAGATCGATAGTACTTGACTAGAATAACAAAACTCTAAAAACCCATAAATTTCATTCTGGCTACGCCGATGGATATGGATATCTTAATATATAAAAATCCCGTGTCACTGTGTTCGTTTACGCTAATCTTCGAAACCGCTTAACCGATTCCAATGAAAAATATTTTTCTTCTTCGAAGTTTTCTCTATGCTCCTTTCAACGTGCTTTCTTAATATATAAAAATATTAAATATAGAAAAACTATCACCGATTTCAATGAAATTTTGTGGGTGTGTATTATTGGTTCCAACTTAAAAGATAGGATAGTTATGAACCCGAGAAAAAATATTTTTTTTTCGTCGAAATTTTTTCTATGCTCCTCTCAACGTGCTTAACTTAATATATAAAAATATTAAATATAGAAAAACTATCACCGATTTCAATGAAATTTTGTGGGTGTGTATTATTGGTTCCAACTTAAAAGATAGGATAGTTATGAACCCGAGAAAAAATATTTTTTTTTCGTCGAAATTTTTTCTATGCTCCTCTCAACGTGCTTAACTTAATATATAAAAATCCCGTGCCACTGTGTTCGTTTACGCTAATCTCCGAAACCCCTTAACCGATTTCAATTAAATTTTGTGGGTGTGTATTGTTGGTAAAAAGTATGTTTTTTCATTGAAATTTTTTCTATGCTCCTCTCAACGTGCTTTCTTTATATATAAAAATATTAAATATAGAAAAAATATCACCGATTTCAATAAAATTTTGTGGGTGTGTATTATTGGTTCCAACTTAAAAGATAAGATAGTTATGAATCCGAGAAAAAATATATTTTTTTTCATCGAAATTTTTTCTATGCTCCTCTCAACGTGCTTATCTTAATATATAAAAATCCCGTGTCACTGTGTTCGCTTACGCTAACCTCCGAAAGCGCTTAACCGATTTAAATGAAATTTTGTGGGTGTGTATTGTTGGTTCCAACTTAAAAACAGGATAGCTTCGAACCCGAGAAAAAATGTTTTCCTTCGGAATTTTTTCTATGCTTCTCGCAACGTTTTTAAAAATCCCGTGTCGATATGTGCGTTTACGCTAACTACAAACTGTTTGTGTTAAATAGTTACAGAAAATTTAAGATGTATGAAATCTAAAATATATGTAATTGTTATTTTCGTCAAACATTTACTAAATAATTATGAACCGTTATCCACCCATTCATTTCTATGCGCTTTACAACTATACATGTGATCATATTCGATCAGATCAGATCATATTCGATCTCTGAAATCGAATTAAAAATAATCATTCAAAAACTCATATTTCTACAAAATTCTATTTTCTGACCTAAATCGACTGGTCGCGACCTCTGAATGACCTTTAAAAAATCTATAAAAAAGGCAATAATATTTATCATAAAACGAAACCGGGTCTTGAAATTTCCAAAAAAAAAAAGCATTTTCGATGGGCACCCTAATATACATACATACATATGTACCATGGCGCAATAAATAGGTGAAGTAATAAAACAGCTTCCTCGCTTTATATTCTGTACAAAATTTTAAAGGCAAATTTTCAAATAAGATTGGGTCAAATCAGTAAAAAATCTTTCTTCACGCTCCTTTTAAGTACTCGCCGGGTATAATTTCACCATGCATATTTAGAGCAGCCACAAATACAAAAGTGTTGAATTTTTTCGCTCCCCGCGTATTTTCGGATAGTTTAGGGCTAAAAAATAAGATCTGTAAAAAAATCTGGACATCTGTTATGAGAAAAAGCCATGCGGTTTTGATTTAAAGTCAAAAAATTTGACAAAAAAAAGATACATGGCCTTGAAGACCAATATCTCAAAGAATTGGTCTAAACGGAAATAACATTATACACAGTTGTATCTAAAAGAAAACCGCTTTTTTTCTATTAATTAACTGAACCATTAACCGAACCGAAATTTTCCACGATTGCTTGCTCCGAATTGAAAGCCGAACCACTTTTCATAAAGGTTTAACGGTTCGTTTCAACCAATTTTCAATAGAAAAATTTACCCACTTTTTTTCTTTTTGTTAAATATGGTAATACATACCATGTTTACCATGTGATAATATAAAATGTAATGGGAACCCATATCATTTCGCAGACACTTATGCTTGCGCGTTGTTGCACTTGACACTTGGCACTTAAATTTGTGCGTTACTTTTTTTTTTGATTTCCAAACCGTTGATCCGAACCGAACCCCCAGTTGAGGGACCAAAAAAACGGCTTTGACGAACTAATTCAAAAGTACAAAAATGGTTCGAATCGCTGAACCGAACCGACCAAGTTTTCCATCCCGTTCACGTTCCTGTTTATATCATATAAACTTTTGACCTTAGTGGTCGAAGTAAAATTTTCCAAAACTTATTTTTTCTAACGGCCAAAATAAATATATCAAAAATAGTGAATTATTATAAGATTTACATCGTTTAATAGGCTATTTAGTATAGTTTCATCCAACATTAGATTTATTAATGAATATGCCATTTTAAAGACAAGGGAGAATCTCAAAGTGAACAAAAACACTAATTTTATTTTTTTCTTAGCAAACTATGAAAATTAACAATGTAACGGCAATAGCTTACAGCTTTTCATAGATAAATACACAAAACACATTGGACCTCTTGCATCGCGCGAAAAGCGAACCCGCAATTACATATCTGCATACATAAAGTTCTTTTTTTTATTTTGTGTTTCTAGCAGTAGACGACATTAAAATTATATTCTCGCTTTTATAATTTCCATTCGTACAGTCATCAGGTATGTAACTTGAGAATAGAAATCGCTGCATCTTTTAGGCGCATCAATATTACATAGTTACATCCCGAGCTAATAAAAAGGAGGTAATAATAAAAGGGAGGTAATAAAAAAAAGATTTTCCGTACGTTTCAAAGGCAGTTAAAAAATGCGTATAATTTTCGTCACGAAATTGATATCATAAATTTTGTGTTTCTAGTTCAGCTTTCGTCAATCGAAAATGTTACCTCAAAGAGGTGTTTTATTTGATATCAATTATTTTGGGGTAGCAAATTTAAAATCGACGAAAATACAAACAATAATCTGAATGTTTTATTTTTTTCAAATAAATTGCTAAAAATATTATCTAAATCTAAATTATGTATTCAAATCGATGTGTCCTTTGAAACATATAATTTTTCGAATACGGAATAAAGCGAAAAAGAGTGATCATATCCTTTGTATTCGAAAAAATTAAAAATTAAAAAAAAATTATGAGAAATGAAAAAACTTATCTACTTGGTACCAACTTTGGATACAATTAACAACTGTATTCGTCTGATTGTCTCGTAGTTTGTTTTTCTATGTTAATTTTTAACCATTTGACCCTTTTTGGAGCGACATTTTTTCAATTTGAACCGCAATATCTCCACAACAAGAGTTTTCCCAGATATAAACTATGTACCAGATGAAAGCTAAGGCTTTGGGCTAGATTTGTGAAAACTTGGAATAAAATCGACTGACCAGGTTTTGAGACAATGCCCGAAATTTATATTTTCAGCAGCCCGATTTTTAGTTTTCAGGCGATAACGTTATGACATATTTATATTTTATAAACAAAGAAGCTAGCGTTAAATAGCTTGTTTGAGGACCCTTCTACTGATATCCGCATCAATGACATGGACTGAGTAGTGCGGCCTCAGTGGTAGTTTCAAGAATTGCCTTTTTTCGAATTTCAGGCAACAGCCACGCCCACAAAGACATACGAATCAAAACATCCTGGAACAAGACCTTCTTAGTTGTTTTTTGGTAGTTTAATTCCTGAAAGTTTGAAAAAAAAATAAATGAAGGAACGTACAGACGCCACATACATACCAAAGCATCTCGTAGTAGAGACACGAAACATTTCGGATTTAATTTCAACATGCGCATATTCAATTATCAAACAATCGTTTTTAAAAACGATTTGAAAATGTTCGTTTCAAAACAAAAACATGGATTTTGGAAATTGAGTGGAAAACTTTCATTCTCAAAATTTAAATAACTATTGTAGGTGCAAAACCTGGGTTAAAATGTTTTTAAAAGTAAAACGTTCCATGCAAATTTTAAAACGAAAATTTCTCTGTGTAAGCAGGGAACACTCGATTTGTACATTTTGGCAGACACAGAGTAGTGTTGTTTAGAAATTTAAGTTCAGCTCAATAAAAGAATTTCCGAACAACACCACTCTGTACCTGCCAAAATGTACAAATCGAGTGTTCCCTGCTTACACAGAGAAATTTTCGTTTTAAAATTTGCATGGAACGTTTTACTTTTAAAAACATTTTAACCCAGGTTTTGCACCTACAATAGTTATTTAAATTTTGAGAATGAAAGTTTTCCACTCAATTTCCAAAATCCATGTTTTTGTTTTGAAACGAACATTTTCAAATCGTTTTTAAAAACGATTGTTTGATAATTGAGTATGCGCATGTTGAAATTAAATCCTAAAATTTTTTTTCTTAATTTTAAAAGTATGCGTTTTCAAATATGATATTCAAATTTTATTTTTATTAAATCACAATAAGTCGTTTGGTACACACATTGTCAAAACTATATTGATATACATATTACTATATACATACAGATGTTCCTGCCTTACTTCCAAGCTGGGCCTGCTAATTTTGCTTCACGCTGGTCAAATCCTGTAATTTAAATTAGGAAAGTTTTAAATTAATATTTAATAACCCATAGGAATTTGTTTTTATAAGTTACTTTTACCAAAGCTTTTTTGGGTCAAAGAAGTCCACCAATGTCCCTTATATGTATGTAGTTAGTGGTTAGAATGGCAGTATTGTTTGTAAATACTTCATCGCCTTTTCTGAAGATTGAAATAACTTATTTATATGAACACAATTTTTCCGACAAATGATTCAAACATATGAAAGTTTTTCATTATAGCTAAGTAGCTTTTTAAATTCTAATGCAAAACATTTTAGTTTTAAATATTTTTCATACCTAATTTATTGAAAATAAATTAACGAGTTTATTTTAAAAATGTCTAGTTTTATTTTGCTTGTTGAAAATTGTATCGCACTACAACTTGTTGGGACAATATTGTAAAATGTTTCATTTTAGTTTTTAAAATACGCGTTTTTGACGCTATTTCTTTAATGTCGTTTGTTCTCCTCAGTAAAAAAAGTGAATATATTATAACGATCGTTTTTGTTTTGCGAATGTTTCGTTTTAAAGTCGTAAGTACAAATACTATATTTTTTATTTTGTATGAAGTAAAAATATATCAAAAAATTTTATTTTACAATTTCTTTTAAAAACTTGCGTTTTACCAGTATCATTTTCTCTGTGTAAGATGATGACAAACATAGGAAACTGCGAAAACGTTAAAATTTAAAACTAACATAAGTGCGTAGTGCACATTTTGGTTTTATGTTTGTTCTGCATGTGGAGATTTTTGCAAATTATTTGGAAATTTATACACACTTATATAAGAAAATATATAGATATCGGCCGCTGTGGTGTAGTGGTAAGCAGTGCGCGCTTCCACTCCGCAACGCCTGGGTTCAAGCCCTGGTCAAAGCAACATCGCAAAAAAATATAGAAAAAGGTTTTTTCATAACAGCGGTCGTCCCTCGGCAGGCAATGGCAAACCTCCGAGTGTATTTCTGCCATGAAAAACAGCTTCTCATAAAAATACAATCGCCGTTCGGAGTCGGCGTAAAACTGTAGGTCCCTCCGCTTTGTGTGACAACTTCAAGGCGCACGCCACAAATCGGAGGAGAAGCTCGGCCAAACACTAACATATGTGTAAGCGCCAATCTATTATTATTATTATATAAGAAAAGCATACCTGCTTTTGAACAAAGCAGTATTTATATCTAGTATTGCAAGAATATATAGCATTCTGTGGAAGCATATGTATGTAAGTTTACATACATATATATCGTCGATGTTTTTGCAAAACCGCCCATCGACCAGATGCAAAACCGCCTAAGTCGTCATTGTGCAAAAATGAGATTTGGTAAACTTGAACTCCAGGAAGCCAGTATTTTTTCCATAAGAATCGTAAAATTTTCGCCGTAAGTGCCGTAAGATACATAGGCGGTTTTGCAATTGGTCAATGGGCGGTTTTGCAAAAACATCGACGATATGTATGTCCGTACATATGTACATATGTGCGCTCTTAAGACAAATGCACAGGAAATTAAAATTTTTTGTAACGTTGCTAGGGCACATTTCAGATTTTTGTCTTTAACACCAAATTATTTGATTAACAAATTTTTACGTAGAACGCTGAAACCGAATCGCAAACGCATTACAGAGAGTTTCACGCTGTCAAACAACAACAATTGGTTAAGGGCCGTTCAATATCCGGTTAAAACAAACCGGTGGTAAAATGTGGATAATGACGTTTAACTGGGAGGTAGTGATAACCTGACATTGAAAAAAACGGCCCTAAGCAGTGTGCGAACCTCTACCACATATTTTTTAAAATTTGGGTGTCTACCACATCTACCACACAAGGCTTAAAAACTACCACAATTTTAGGCAGAACATTTGTTTACAATTTTCACATAACTCTAAAATTTGAACTCAATTCTTATACGAAATATAAAAACTAATCAATAAATTTTTAAAAAGATACATCATAAATTTTGCTTTAAATATATCTGTGCCTTAGAGCCAAATTCATAGTGCGTAGTTAATTCAGAATCGGCAGTTAACTACAAATTTTCAGTACCAGAATCTGTAGTTAACTGCCGATTCTGAGTTAACTACACACTGTGAATTCGGCCCTTAACTTTTTATTATGTAATGGAAAAATAATTTGGTCAATTTTTTGCATAAATCAATCTGTAGGACCTTTCTCAAATTAATGAAAATATTTTTTTCTTCATGATTGTATTCTCTAACTAGAAAACGAATGTTATATTTGTTTTTGCATCAATTGCGTTGAATCTGTACGATCCACTAGCACTTATATTTCCCGATCTAATTTTTGAGTTGTGCCTCTTTTGACGACGTCCTATGGGCTAAATCCATATATGTAATACTTCTATATTGCTAGTACAATATGATCGCAATGAAATCAAAGAAAGACAGCCTATGAAAATTTTTGTGATTGTAGAAGTATATTTGTAAACTACTAAATAGAATGAAGTGCCATATCATAACAGGGCCGGTTCAGGGAATTCAACAAACAAACACAAATTTGACGGTCTCATGTTTCCTTCAGGCTGAAATATATATCGAGCCCTAGCCGCGAAAATGAATTAAGGCATCCAAAATTTAATTTTCATGCATAATGCCTCTTAGAGCACCTGCATCAAAAAGTAAATTAAAAAAAAAAATATATATATATACATTGTTTTAGCGGTTAGGGCTCGGTATGACGAATTTCTCCGATGCTCCTCGTTATTTGCAAATCTGAAAAATTGGAAGATAGAAGATATTTTCCTAACAAAGACAAAACTTATTTACACATAAAGCGGTGTGGTATTTTATATGTTGGCCGAATCCAATAAAGCACGTTATTCGATTCCCTTCTATGCTGATTGATGCCAATTGGAAATCCCAACTGATGCCAAGTCCTTCTCTAATTGGTATTTTTATCCTCTGCCACCAGCAACGGACGCAGCGCTTCTCATAGATTTACAAAAATTTTATGTTTTGTTAATTTTTCATAAGAGTTGTTTTTAAATAAAAATTTGTGAAACCGCTCCTGAATTTTTAAAAGTAAAATTGTCATTTTGAGTACATTCTCTTATCGGAACTCCCTTTCTTTTGTTAATATTTCGGCACTCTGATGTTGGGGAATGTACTTTGAATGTACTAGCAATATAGAAGTATTACATATATGGCTAAATCACATTTTTTTGTTTAAAATCTAATATAACGAGAAGGAAGAGAGCTAGAGCAATAAGTTTTTTTGTGAATAAAGTTCAAGTTATGTCGATTAAAGGTAAACTGAAGCAAACGTCAACACGCTTTACTTTAAGGGCTGAAATGAGGGGCGAAGTTGACCATGTTCAAAAAATTGATGACCTTTCGATTTTCTTTTTGCTGTATCTCAAAGGAAAATCATGATACCGATACAATTTTTTTTTAATTTGTAGTAAATTTAATATAGATTAAGAAAAAGCTTACTAGGATACCATCAACCCCTAAATTAGGGGTTGAAATAAGGGGTGAATGGCTAAACCCCAGAAAATTCACTGAAAAATATTCTAAAGAGCTTTCGCAGGAGGCGAAAACAATTTAAAAAATTATTTCTGCAAGGTGTATTTTATTGGGATACCATCAACCCCTAAATTAGGGGTTGAAATAAGGGGTGAATGGCTAAACCCCAGAAAATTCACTGAAAAATATTCTAAAGAGCTTTCGCAGGAGGCGAAAACAATTTAAAAAATTATTTCTGCAAGGTGTATTTTATTGGGATACCATCAACCCCTAAATTAGAGGTTGAAATAAGGGGTGAGTGGCTAAAACTCAGAAAATTCAAGAAAACGATGTTTTTGTTTTTTGTACATCAGGTTTTCTACCAGCATTTGCTCTGAACCTGGGTATTTTTCTAGGTCGCCCACCCATTCTTGCTGTATTACGAGTATGCATCATTCGAGATTGTACTATTTGTTTTTATTATATACTAGCAGACCCGGCGAACTTCGTCCCGTCCAAAATAAATTTTTTGTACACGGTCAAAAATTTGGGTTTAATTTTTAAACCGCGCTGGGACTACTGCCTTTTTTAATCCTTTATAGTCTACTTTTTAAACCAGTCAATAGTTTTAAGCAATTTTTAATATATTGTGGTTTAAATTTTAGTCCAAAAAGTTCGTCGTTTAAAAATCAAACCAAAATATTTTAATTCTAGCTTCTAGGTTTCATATATAGAAAATTTGATTTAAAATCTAAACCGAAATAGAAAATGTTTGCACACAGCGAAATGTGGTGTTGATTCTAACTCAACATATGAAAGCACATTTACATGCGTGGCTGTAGCTGAATGTGCAAAGCTGCTTGATACAATTGGTTGCTACTAAGGCTGTCCGGTTTCAATCCCCATCAGACGGAGCATGAAATTTTATNGTCCGGTTTCAATCCCCATCAGACGGAGCATGAAACTTTATTTTTATTTTTTATTCTTAATTACCGATGATTAAATTAAAACCGAACTGTTTAAATTCTAAACACAACATATGTGCCCTCTTTTTTTAAATTTAGAAGGTTTGTATTTGAATTTATGTAGTTTGGTCATATATGTAGTCCAAAAAGTTTAAAATTAAAACCTAAATTATTAACCGTGTATTGAAATATTTTGGTCCAACAGTTTCACCAAGAGTTCACGTTCATGATTTTTAGTGACGCATTTGTCTTCTAATATTACGGTTTGGTGGTTGTCAGAAGGCATATTGCCGTCTTAAATAACTTAGCAAAACTGTACATGCATACAAAGATACATAATAGTTTCAGTGCGTTTGAAAGGCGCCACGTCCCCTTTTCAAATACCCCAATTTTCTTTAAGAGCATGGGATTGATTTCATATATCTCTATACCATTTTCGAGTAATTTACCATGGGAGGTGCCACGTCCCTTTTTCCGATAGCCCCAACTTTTCTTCATGACCAGTCGCGTTTTATATATCTTGAACATACCAAGATCCAGTACTCTTCCATGAACACATTCAGAGATAAGCAGTATGAAAAATTCGATGTGTATGGGAAGTGCCACGCGTCCTTTACTACTATATATATACTTTACATCCGATTCTCATACCTACCATATATAACACAAAAAATTGCGTAAAGATCGGTCGAGCCGTTTAGGAAGAGTTCGATTTTTATATGTATGTATATTAGATAAGCACGATGCGAGAAGCATAGAAAAAATTTCGATGAAAAAAAAAATATTTTTTATCGGGTTCACAACTATCCTATCTTTTAAGTTGGAACCAACAATAGACACCCACAAAATTTCATTGAAATCGGTTAAGCGGTATGGGAGATCAGCGTAAACGAACACAGTGACACGGGATATTTATATTGTTACGATTATCCTCGAAACCTTGAGGGATTTCCCAAATATCCTCCGGCTCGTATCGCTGGATTGTTAAATAAATGCTCACGGTGACCAAATTGTAGTACAATTATTTTTATTGTACAACAAACAATTTACAATACTTGCTAATACCGTAAAAACACTTAACAATACTCGTTTAAGCAATTACAACGCTTTACAAAACTTGTTAACACAATTAAATTTATAGCTTGCTTATTCGCAACTCACTTTACTTGTAGCTTGCTAACTTGTAACTCTCCAACTCCGCTGTGTCGTGGCTCTTATATACCTCCTGCGCTCGCACTCATGGCAACTCTCGAACGTTCTGAAGTTCATCGCTCATTCTCTTTCTCTCGCTGTTCGCAGTGTTCATCCAACTTGACGTTTCTCTTTGTGGAACAGTCTACGTCATTCCTTGAATATTCTGCCTATTTCTCGTTGTTCGCTTTGTGTTGCCGCAGAATTCGCCACAATATATTAAGATACCCTACTATAAGCAACTACCATAGATACGTTTGCGTACCAAATTTAAATTTCATTTGACTTATGGTTTTGAAATTATAGCTGATAAAATTTTCCACGCCTATGGGATGTGCTACGCCCCCTTTTACAAACCCATTTATATATAAGCACCTACCATTGATATATCTGCATACTAAATTTCAAGTTCGTGGGACTTATAGTTCCGAAGTTATAGCTGATAAAATATTCCATGCCTATTGGATGTGCCATGCACTCTTTTTCAAACTCATTTATACATACCCTAATATAAGTACCTACCATTAAAATGGCTGCGTACGAAATTTCAAGTTCAAGCGACTTATAGCTCCGGAGTTATAGCTGATAAAACATTCCAGGTCCATGGGACGTGCCGCTCCCCCTTTTACAAACTCACTTATATATAGCCTACTATAAGCACCTACTAAAGATACGTCTGCGTACCAAATTTCAATTTCACATGACATATGATTCCGAATTTTCCACGCCTATGGGATGTTTCACTCAGTTATATAAGCCTTACTTAAAGCGCCTACCGTAGATATGCCTGCACACCAAATTTCAAGTTCTTGGGACTTATGGTTCCCAAGTTATAGTTGATAAAAGGGTCCACGCCTATGGGATGTGCCACGCCCCTTTTTACAAACTCATGTATATATATCCTACTGTAAGCACCTACCGCAGATATGTCTGTCTACCTAATTTCAATTTCATGTGACTGATGGTTGTGAAATTATAGCTGATAAAAATTTCCACGCCTATGGGATGTGCCACGCCCCTTTTTACAAACTCATGTATATATATCCTACTGTAAGCACCTACCGCAGATATGTCTGTCTACCTAATTTCAATTTCATGTGACTGATGGTTGTGAAATTATAGCTGATAAAAATTTCCACGCCTATGGGATGTGCCATGCCCCCTTTTACAAACCCCTTTATATACTTTACTGTAAGCACCTACAATAGTTATGTCTGCATACCAAATTTCAAGTTCATGTGGCTTATAGTTCGGAGTTATAGCTGATAAAATATTCCTATGGGATGTGCCACGCCCACTTTTACAACCTCATTCATATATACCCTACTATAAGCACCTACCATATAATATATTGCATATATTATATGACTGAATAACAAGTTCTTGGGACTTATGGTTCCCAAGTTATAGTTTATAAAAGGATCCACGCCTATGGGATGTGCCACGCCCCTTTTTACAAACTCATGTATATATAGCCTACTGTAAGCACCTACCGCAGATATGCCTGTCTACCTAATTTCAATTTCATGTGACTGCTGGTTGTGAAATTATAGCTGATAAAAATTTACACGCCTATGGGATGTGCCACGCCCCTTTTTACAAACTCATGTATATATAGCCTACTGTAAGCACCTACCGCAGATATGCCTGTCTACCTAATTTCAATTTCATGTGACTGCTGGTTGTGAAATTATAGCTGATAAAAATTTACACGCCTATGGGATGTGCCATGCCCCCTTTTACAAACCCCTTTATATACTTTACTGTAGGCACCTACCATAGTTATGTCTGCATACCAAATTTCATGTTCATGTGGCTTATATTTCCGGAGTTATAGCTAATAAAATATTCCTATGGGATGTGCCACGCCCACTTTTACAACCTCATTCATATATACCCTACTATAAGCACCTACCATATATATGACTGAATAACAAATTTCAAGTTCATATGACTTATAGTTTCGGATTTATAGCTGATAAAATATTCCACGCCTATTGGATGTGCCACGCCCACTTCTACAAACTCATTTATTTATACCATACTATAAGCCCCTACCATATATATAACTGTATATCAAATTTTAAGTTCATGTGACTTATAGTTTCGAAGTTATGGCTGATTAAAAATTTCACGCCTATGGGAGGTGCCACGCCCCCTTGTCAAATCCCAATTTTTTTACCCTATTATAGGCCCAGGTGTCATGGCAATACTCTGTCCAAATTTCGTTCGATTCTGTCCGTCCGGTTTGGCTGTAACCTGGCACATACATACATACATACATACATACATACTTCCACAAATATATAGTAGATATCTATCCTTCTCTTAGCGTAAAATAATTTTTGAGAATACCCCGACCCCAGCGCCTCCTATCGTGTAATTTTTTTGTCCAAATATTCCTTTTCAATTGGCTAGCTTATGTTCAAAATATGAGCCAAATCGGCAAGTAAATGCAATTTTTAGGAATATCTGCATTCTTCATATTTCGGCAACAACAACAAAAAAGTTCAAACTTTTTTAAATCGAAAAACCTTCCACAAAGAAGGTTCAAAAAAACACTTTTTACAGAATTGAAATCGGTTAAGCCGTTTGGTCAGGCATCGTGGTCATACGAAAAACATTTCATTTTTATATATACATATAGATTCTCAGGTGTACCCAAAAATAATTGCGGTTCTCAATTCAAATAGAAAAGCAACTACTAATAGGTAAACGCGGTTTACCAAAACACTACTTTACGCGTATTGTTTGTTCTAGCACGAATCTCATAACAAATTTTACTATATAGGTCAATCTCAATGACATTTGTCATCAAATGAGCTAAAGCACATTGTGAAATTGGATCGAAAGCGATCTATCGTTTTATTTAGATCATAATAAGTAGATCTTCAGTCATGTACATGAGCTGCTAAATCGAATAATAAGCTTTTCCTTAATCTACATTAAATTTAATAATAATAATAGATTGGCGCTTACACATATGTTACTGTTTGGCCGAGCTTCTCCTCCGACTTGTGGCGTGCGCCTTGATGTTGTCACACAAAGCGGAGGGACCTACTGTTTTACGCCGACTCCGAACGGCGATTGTATTTTTATGAGAAGCTGTTTTTCATGGCAGAAATACACTCGGAGGTTTACCATTGCCTGCCGAGGGACGACCGCTGTTAAGAAAAAACCTTTTCTATATTTTTTGCGATGTTGCTTTGACCAGGACTTGAACCCAGGTGCTGATGAGTGAAAGCGCGCACTGGTTACCACTACACCACAGCGGCCGACCTACATTAAATTTACTACAATTAAAAAAATATATATTGTATCGGTATCATGATTTTCCTTTGAGATACAGCAAAAAGAAAAGCGAAAGGACATCGATTTCTAGAATTTTCTGGTTTTCAGTAACTTACCCGTTATTTTAACCTCCAACTTAAGGGTTGGTGATATCCCAATAAATTAATCCTTACAGAAGTAATTATAGGAATCGTTTTCGCCACCTACGAAAAAACTTTATAATGTTTTTCAGTGAATTTTCTCGGTTTTAGCCACTCACCCCTTATTTCTACCCATAATTTAGGGGTTGATGGTATTCTAATAAGCTTTTCCTTAATGTACATTTAATTTACTACTATTTAAAACAAAAATTGTATCGATATCGTGATTCGCCTCTGAGACACGGCAAAAAGAAAATCGAAAGTTCATCAATTTTTTGAACATGGTCAACTTCGCCCCTTTATTTCAGCCCGTAAGGTAAAGCGTGTTGACGTTCGCTTTAGTTTTCCTTTAATCGACATAACTTGAACTTTATTCACAAAAAAATTATTGCGCTAGCTCTTTTCCTTCTCGTTATATTAGATTTTAAACAAAAAAAAAATGTGATTTAGCCCATAGTGGGACGTTGTGCGATATGTATACCCAATCAAAATACGAATTGGAAAGTCTACCACATCTTATTCAAATCTACCACATTTTTTTCCGATTCTACCACACTTCCGATTCTGCAGACTGGCCCTGAGGGTTGTTTTCGCCATCTTTGGCTAACACTAACCTCCATTTAAACATCGTTACCGACGTCACGTACTCTCTGTTATATGCATAGCAGTAGCGTTCTATGAGCAAACAGCTCCTATAAACATTTTATCTTGTTGCTTTAAATAGAAAAGTTCTTTAAAGGTAAATTCTATCTTAAACTGAAGCATTTTCACCTAAGCTAATCCTTTTGACCACTTCGGTATGTTAATTACACTGGTTTACAGCAAAAATGTTCTATTCCTATGTAGAATTGCTCGGTGATTACGAAAATCGAGTTAATTTTTTTTCTATGGATACGTTTTCGAGATATCTGCAATTTACCGTTATTCAACTTAAAGCTAAAATTGGTTCCTTTTAATCACGTATATCTTACAAACCAATTTAAAAATCTTAATATAAAATACGGCAAATGAAAGCCAATGAAATTCTCCATAAACCGTATATACATCACTTTCCGATAATCCCTTATAGTTTCTGACAAATTAATTAATCATTCCAGCTTTTTTTTATTTTTTAATAAAAAAATTAAAAAAAAGAACTTTCACAGAAGAAAAATTTAAAAAATAACCGGTTCTGCGCCAAATTTTGCATTTGTACTAAAGCCTGTTCTGTTACAAAAAAAATCTAGTTACTGATGAAGAAAATCGATGGATAAATACAAAATAATGAGTGGTCAAATAAAAATGCGCAAGATTATTTGTATGAAAATTAAGCACGAAAGAATGTTACTCATACGCCGCGTACACCTAAGTAATTCGCTTTTCTGCTCATATTTCATACAAAAAACTTTTGCGCATTTTCATTTGACCACTTATTATTTCGTATTTATCTATCGATTTTCTTCATTAGTAACTTGATTTTTTTTTTGTGACAGAACAGGGGCTTTAGTACAAATTCAAAAATTTGGCACGGAACTGTTTTTTTTTTTAATTTTCTCTTCTGTCTGTCAGAAACTATACGCCCTATCGGAAAGTGATGTATATACGGTTTCTGGAGAATTTCATTGGCTTTCATTTGCCGTGTTTTATATTAAGACTAGCTTATACCCGCGGGTTTCACGGCACGTTTTTATATGTACAAATATGAACAAGTAAGAAAGTCTAAGTTCGGGCGGAGCCGAACATTAAATACCCGGCGCAAGTATTAAATATATGTTTTTTCACCCTTCCGAAACCTTCCGCTGGATGGTAAGCCGAGGTGTATCAATTTTGAGTAAATTAGCGTCCTTCAATTTCGAAATATTGAAGTTTCAAGCATTTCTTAAATTTACCGTTATATGAGAATCGGCCGTTATTTTAGTCCGATTTCAATAATTTTCAACGTTTTGCTTACACGTGGCAAGTACAATAACCATACCGAGTTTGGTACAAAT
>NW_016158511.1:25437-33473 GCF_001687245.7 Rhagoletis zephyria | reverse complement strand
CTGTTACAAACAACCGTTATGTGAACAAAATTAATATACCCTTGTGCACAAGTGCGCTCGGGTATAAAAATAATTTAATGATGTTATATTTTATTTCTGTGCCCATTTCATTATAGCTCGTTATATTTAAGCGAGTTAAGGTATTTAGGCCGTTTAAAACTATGAAATTATCTCTCATCTGCTGTCTAGGCATACGAAAGATATCAATCCCTCTAAATTTACCTTAAAATGGTTCCAGGGATACGACGCGAGAACGTGTAACCTTCTTGGAGGTGCCACGGCGGGTTTTAATATTTCCAACTAAAATTTAGTAAATTGGCCTTGTTAAAATACCACTTCTCCTTACTGTGGAAAATGCATCATGAGAGCTTTAGATTATAAGGCCGAACTCGGCTCTCCCTTTTCCACTAAATGAAATTTTTTCTGTCAGTACGGCACTTATAAAATAAATCTCCATAACAAATTTAAAATACTTCGATAGATTTTCTATCCTTCCAGAGATATGCATTAAGAAGTTTTTAGTATGTATGGAAGTGCCACGCCCCTTTTTCTTATAACCCTAATCTTCTTCCATGAATTTACAATTGATTTTACATACCCCAGTACCAAGTCCCAGTACTCTACCATGAACACCTCTAGAGATATGCAGTATAAAACAGTAAATTTGTACGGGAGGTACCATGTCCCCTTTTCGAATAACGCAAATTTTTCTCCATGAGTATGGAATTAATTTTGTATACACATCTCGGTGCCAAGTTCCAGTCCTCTGCAATAAACACCTCCAGAGATATGCAGCATAGAAAAATCNTGGTATTAGTTTCACATACATACATACATCTCTATTTCCATACCAAGCTTAGGCACTTTAACCCAAACATTTGAAGAGACTTACTTTCTGTCTAAAACCATCCTTCTGAAATCCGTAGTAAGTGTACGTTCTGATCGGAAAACCGGTTAAGGAAGTAGCCTATTTTTCAATCCAGGTCATAAACCATCTTTGAGCAAAATTTCATTTTCAAACAGGTGGCAATTCTTAAAAAAGTAGCCTATTTTCCAGTCTAGGTCATAAGCTATCTGTGTGCAAACTTTCATGCAAATCAGTTCAGTCATTTACGCGTATTAATTTAATTAAACTTTCCTAATACGTGATAACTCTTAATATAGTAGAATATTTTCCAACATAGGTCATAAGCTATCGCTGTGCGGAATGTCATGCAAATCCGTTTAGTCGTTTCCGCGTATTGTTTTAATTAAACTTTTTTAACAGTTGCCAACTCTTCCAAAAAATTTGCCTATTTTCCGCTGTAGATCATAAGCTATCTGCTTGCAAAATTTCATGCAAATCCATTCAGTCGTTTCCGCGTATTAATTTAATGAAACTTTTTTAACAGGTGGCAACTCTTAAGAAAAGTAGCCTATTTTCCAATCTAGGGCATGAGCTATCTGTGTGCAAATTTTCATGCAAATCCTTTCGGTCGTTCCCGCATATTAAATAAATGAAACTTTTTTAACAGGTGGCAACTCTTAAAAAAAATAGCCTATTAACCAATCTGGCCCATAAGCTATCTGCGTACAAAATGTCATGCAAATCCGGTCAATCGTTTCCGCGTGATGATTTCCCAAACATCCAAACATACAAACTTTCACATTTATAATATTTATAAGATTATAAGATTTCTAAATTGGTTCGTAAGATATACGTAATTAATAGGAACCAATTTTTGCTTTAAGCTGAATAACGGTAAACTGGAAATATCTCGAGAACGTATCCATAGGAATAAAATCATCCCGAATTTCGGAATCACCGAGCAATTCTACATAGAAATTGGATAGTGGCGTCTGGAGAACAAAAACCAAATTAAAATTTGTGATCCAGTGTTATTTACAATTGTTTTCCGTTTACCTTTAACATCCGATTGCACACGACTATGTAGTATTATCCGCATCGCCATAACAGTTTTCAGAAGAAGCACTTCGTACTAACTGCATTTTTTTCGCCTGCGGGATATTAGAAGTACGTACACTTTTTAAATGCATGTATGTGCATTTTGCGTGCCTTTTATCGTATCTCTGTATTTCACTAACTCCCTGTGTGAGGAAACAGAAGAAGTATAACAGAAGTGCCTAAAATTTAGCAATTTGGCCATGTTAAACACAGCCGAAGCTAATTTCCGGTATTTCTCTTACTAGCGCCTGAAACTATACTTATTATTTAACAAATTTATTGCGTTTTTACGTTCTTTGACAAATTACGCTCTGTTAGCCATAAATTTTACTGTGTTTTGACCGCCTTAACTGATGAGTTTTGACCGAAATAACTTATATTCTATATTGCATTATCATCGTGATTAGAACTATGCTGAAAATTTTAGGTCTCTAGCTTGTCGATTGGAAATTTCCGCGGGATGACCAAGTTAAATAAGAGCTTGTAAAAAAATAGTATGAAAGTAAAGAGAAAATGGTAAAAGTAGAATATACCAAAACGGCAACAGTGTACCAATTCAACAAATAAATTTTATTAATGAAAAATCTATACTATTTATTATTCTAAGACAAGGCGCTTATTCCCTGCGATCTACTAATCGTACAGAGACAAGTCGTATATCAAATTAGAGTGCTCGATCTGAAACTTTGCACGAACATTTCAGATTTAAAAATCATTAGACCACTTTTGAAATACTTCCGTGTAAAAATTTGTAAAGTTTTATATTGAACAAGTTTTACATTTACGTTCATTTCAATAGTCAGCAACTGCGGAGCAATCTGAGTATGGAGTAAAAAAGGACGCCCACAGCAACACCTTGAAAGAGCATTTTCGGAACACTCCGAATATGGAGTGAGAAGGGACTCCCACGTTAACACCTCGAATGAGTGTTTTTGGAGCACTCCGAATATGGAGTGCGAAGGAAGTCAACGTGTTTTGTTTTTTGTTTTCTTGTTTTTTTTTTATCTAGTCTGTGGGTGGTCGGTTTCACACTGGAACATTTCTGCCACCAGAACAACTTTGTTTGTAGGCCAGAGAGGCAGTGCGGTGAGGTAGTTTCTCAAAAAGTTGTTCCAGCTTCTAGCCCACATTAAAGTGGCAGTTCTGCTGCAGCGCTCCAACACATGCCCAACTACTAAAATGCTATCGTCCTATACACATTTTATTCTGCTATTGTGCTGCTAGTTTTCATTCAGTGGGAAACCGTGAGAATAATTGTTCTATGATTCTAGTGTGAAACAGTGAAACAGCCCAATTAAGAAATTTTCAATCAAGAAGAAAATGATCGTCTTTTCCGAATATTCCTGAAAAGGAACACCGCAACAAAAGCTGTTGACGTTATGGTAGTTTCAAATGCATTTAGAGGTAAACAATAATGCATAAACAATTACTTTTGTTTAACTTTAGTACTTTTCGGATGTATTTTATAATATATATGCTGGATATGGCAAAGAAATTCCATAGAGCGGGCACAAAGTGGTTCCAAACCTAAAAGGAACGTATTTTAAACAATTAAAAAATATTTTTTGATTTACTTCAGGATTTTTCCGTTTTATCTGTTTTTTACTGAATAATATGTAAATCTGTAATTAAGCATTTTTTCAATAAAAAAATGATGAAAACATTTTAATACTTATTAATTCTGTGGTCATAAGCAATAACCGCCTAAGTCGACTTAAGAAAGAATTTAGTATATATGCCATCGTATTCTGAAACTACTATTCTATGCGTGTGTGAAATCCCCATCTTGCCAGCTAGGCTATTTCAAAAGTTATAGACGAAAAGATTTTTGTTTCCCCATAAGGCTAACATTACAATCCAAACGTTTAAAACTTTTTTTTTCTCGAATTCAGGTTTTTCGACTTAGGCGGTTATTGCTTATGTCCACAGAATTATGAACAAAATTAAGAACATTTTGAAAAACCGTAAATCCACCTTTTCAGTCTATTATCGGACTCCACTGGTGTGGTATTTTTGAAAAACTTAATTTTTTTATTTTCAGTTTTACATATATGATTTTAAAATGCTGGAAAACTAAAAAAATCATTGCCTACGAATTGTTTTAAATAAATGTGAGATTTACCTTGTTTATACCTAGGCAAGAACCGCATTAACAAAAAACTTATTTGACTTCACATATATTTCTTTCAAAAATTTACCTCGGTCTTTATAGCGCACTCTTTGAAACCGTATTCAAAAGTAAACAAAACTTGTTATTTTTATTCGATATTTCTTTGATAATTTATTTGCGCGGTGGGCCGAAATGGAAGCGAACAAGAATTCTAATTTGTTATTATAATAATTCAAATTTAAAACGGACTCTATAAAGAAAAGCAGCCTTTTTTCACTTCTCGTCAAATGTATGATGTGTTTATACCTGTTTTCTAACCGATGTGAGAAATAAAAAAGCGATTTGAAGCTTACTGAAAGTTGGTTTATGCTTCCGTTTTGAATCACAGCGAACTGGGTCAAAGCGCTTTATGAGTCGGAGACTCAAAAATTAAGATAATTACACTAAGAGGCTATTTTGCGAGATTTAAATTTAGTCGACTGGATCGTTCAACCTCAGCCTATTGTAAGTAATCAAAACCACTTGAAGGATTGAGTAATTCCGTGTCCAAAAAAAAAAGCACTGCACGATAGTTAATAAGTAAATGGTTAATATGTTGCCCGGATAAGAAAATGTTTACTAAGGCAACGATACAGTCGTTTCTGAATATCCACATGAGCAAGTAAGATTCTCCACAGAATTTTTAAACTATCCATTTGTAATGAAACTTGTCAGCTCGAGAAGTTAAGTGATTAAAAGTCATGATTTATGTGTTGCTCTATGAGTACCTTTCTTTACCTTTTGAAATTTTTTGAAACAGTTAAAGAAATTTCAACTTAAAAAGTATTACCAAGGCTTATCAAACAGGTATTAGAGCAAAAAAACATGTACGTAAAATTAAAAATTAAATTTGGAAAAAAATTGGTGCGACTTTCCTTCTTAGTAAATTTTGTTTGCTTCTCGAAGCCTTGATCCATTATATGCAAGGCCCAGTAATCAGCGTTTATGCTGCGGAGTTACGTAAACGTCAGGGTTGGGCATTTTTGGACTACCACTGAATTGCACTATCACTGTTTATTCAGTGATAGTTAAAATGCAAAATTCATTATCACTGAAAATTTAGTGATAGTGAAAAAAAAATTTCACTATCACTGAAGGTTTAGTGATAGTGAAAAACAAATTGCATTATCAATAAAACTTTAGTGATAGTTAGAAAAAACTCACCATCACTAAACTTTTAGTGAAACTAGCCAAGCGAAGATAGCCAATTTACATATGCAAGTTGAAAACGCTAATCCAAAGTTACGTTATTTGTACCTCACTTTAGAATAATAAAAACTCCAAAAAAGTGTAACGCTGTTACTCTTAGGGCCTTTTTCTCAAGTAACCTGTCACTTTAAAGCTCACTTTATATTTAAAAGTTGCATTAAAATTTATAATTATGTCTAAAATAAAGGTTTTAAATTGGTTTACAACCAAGAAACATACATACGTCAAATGCCGATAATAGAAATGCTCAACATTAGAAATAGCTTTATTTTTAATCCAACCTTTACTGTGAATTTAATATATTATCTACATATGTAAAATAATAGCCGTTTCCATGATTGCACTTAACTCAAAAACTACTGGATAGATTTCAGTCAAATTTTCAGAGATTGTACCTTGCATATATGGTCCTATTATAGGGTAGTTTAGTATAAACGAAAAAATAGCATCAAAAATGACCCTCTAAGGAAGTAAGGTTAAATCAATAACATGTACATATATTAACTTTTTACATTTTGCTAACTCAGGTGTACAAAATTATGGAATAAATGTAATAGGCCGAAATCTGCGGAAATAATAAAAACAGTTACATCTTCGAATCTGGTTACGCCTTGCGCTACAAGATGGAACTCATTGTACGATTCGGTTCAGAAGTTAATAGAAGTCAAAAACAGATTAGATGAACTATGCTATAAGTTGGAAATTTCTACTTTCAATGAGGAAGAAATTGAGTATTTGGAAGAATATGCAAAAGTAATGCAACCTATCGCAGAAGCTATCGACTTCCTTCAAAGAGAGCAAAATATGTTCTTTGGTTACTTTATTCCAACTTTACTGTCCATCAAAATAAAAATGCGACGTTTAGCTTCCGAAAACATGAAATATTTGACGGAAACTAATATTCAAATGCAATCAAAGCTAATGCAAAGGTTTGAAAAATATTTTAGTTTGCACTCTGACTCTTGGGATGCAGTTATTGCAGCAATTCTCATTCCCGATATCAAACTAAAATTTTGCAAAAGTTTGCTGGAAGTGCTGATATACACTCTAGAAGATGTTCGGGATAAATTTAAAGAATATGCGATGGAGTTTAAAAGACAACCGGTAGGGGAAGATAATAATTTACAGCCTTCCATAAGAGTAAATACATCATTTCTCGAATTCGATGAGGAGTCGACAGGTATTTGATTAAAAGAAACCAACCTGCAAAACTTTTGTAAATAATTTGCTTTTTTAGATGAAAATCGGTATACATGTTGCCATGGCGGAGCTATAGCAACTGAAGTAGTTTTGTACCTGAATGACGAGGATAGGAGCATTGAAGCTTTGCATCGCTTTCCTACTATAAAAAAAAAATGTTTTTAAAATATAATACACCTCTTCCTTCATCTGCGCCAGTGGAAAGACTTTTTTCCTTTGCTGGGATTGTCAATCGATCGACAAGGCAAAATCTTTCTGACCAAAACTTTGAAATGTTGGTACTAAAAAAGGCAAATAAAAAATGAATTATATTTTTATATTTTTGAAGCGACGTACTATAATTAGAAGTCTCTTCTCAAGAATATTGTTTATTTTGAATATATTTTTTTTTCACTGCTTCAGCTAATATAGTCTTACTTTATTCTTCAAGAAGAACTATGTCATAACCATAAAGCTTGTTTAAAGACAAAAGCAATGTCATTTTACTGAAAAATTTTAATTATCAATAAAGGTTTTCACTATCACTAAATATTAAGTGGTAGTGCAAATTGTTTTTCACTGTCACTAAGGGTTTAGTGATAGTGCAATTTGTTTTTAACTATCACTAAATGTTCAGTGATAGTGCAGTTTTTTTCACTATCACTAAAATTTTCAGTGATAATGGATTCTGCATTTTAACTATCACTGAATAGACAGTGGTAGTGAAAAGNGTTGTGCCCAACCCTGGTAAACGTTCACATACAAAAAGATTTTGACAATTTATATTTTTTGTGAGAAGAAATTCAAAATCTTTGACATTTTAGAGACCGAATAATTTGCAAAAAAAAATTAAATCAGCTGCTCTACTGATACTACCTGTTCAATGTGCCTTGGGTAGTACAAAACATTGCAAAGAAGTACATTTGACTGTACTTCGAAATACGAGGTACAACGGCTCAAAAAGTACTATACTTCCGAAAGAAGGACGGTTGGTCACATTACTCATGCATAAAAAGTGAGCTTAAGCTCCGACTCGATTTTCAGTACAAGTTCTTGAGCTTGACCTCACCCCATCAATGCAAAAAATGAGTCTGAGCTTAAGCTCACTTTTTATGCATGAGGCCCATTAATTTGTGCTCTCTGCATTTGTTAGGCCGTGATTATGCCCATGGTTGCCACTCGCCAACATTTTTTTCTACCAAAATCTCTTAAGAAAAGTTACCAGAAGTTACCAAATCCTCACTACCAAAATCTTTACTTCTTCAGTGATACTGAATAATACTGCTATATTTCATAACAAATATGTATGTATATACTTACAGCCCGGTTCTGTGCACTTAATAAATTCAATATCAATTATATAAATAGGCAATCATGTTTCCTTTACACCCCTTTTACGGCTAAACTGTACTTCTAAGGTATAAACAATTATATATCATTAGAAAGGTATTTTGATGCTGATGTGCAGGCAATTTTTAAAATTTCAAATTAGTTTAAAATAGAGCGAAAAAATCAATTCAAAAGTCACACCAATACCAATGCCATACATGTACA
>NW_016158511.1:18263-24011 GCF_001687245.7 Rhagoletis zephyria | reverse complement strand
TTTTTATAATTTGTCAATTTTTGATTATTTATCAAGAGCTCCCAGTTCTAGCACAGAAGTTTAAATCTATTTTCTTGATAAATTATCAAGATTGAAAATGCTATTGACAATTATAATATATGTTTTTTATTACAAAATATTTTTCTGTCAATTAATTACTGCATGTGCCGTTATTCTCATTTTCGTTGTTGGTGTTTCCGACAGGGTAGGAGTATGCTGTAATGTGGAACGATTTTCCATCATCCCTTGTCAAATTTGGTTTGGTGACAAACCGGTTTCGGCGTTGTGCCATTTTCAGTGTAAGTTTTCATTCGGAATGTGCCGATACTTGCACCTGCGACTCACGGAATAATAGCATTTCGAGTAAATTGCGAAAATAGCTAATTTTTTTGCTATTTTTTCGGTTTTTCATAATCTATTGTACGTCGAAACATATGTCGGTAGATGTCGAAATACATGTCGGTAGATGGGTCTGGTAAAAAGCACGCGACATTTTTTTTTTGTCGGAATAATCAAAACGATTTATGGCCCTTACCAAAAATTGCCAGATGGCCAGTATTAATATGTGAGAGGGTAGAATTCAAAATTTATCGCAAAAATTCGAAAGTTGTTTTAAAAGTGCAGCCCTTGGTGCTGCCACTGTAATTTAAATATTTGCAGTATTCGAATATGAGATGACTCTAATTTAATCGAAGTAATTTTGTAAAAGTGTCAGTAGTGCTGCCACTGAAACTCGAACTCGAAACGCCGCTGTAAATCGTCTGAGAATACTTTCACACTCCGTAAAAAAGATCATTATTACTTTTTTAAAAATAACGATACAACTTTACAAGTTTGAAAAAAAAAATTTCTCAGTACCCTTTGACATATCCCAAAGAAGGATTTGTTATTTGTTTAACGTTTCTACCGATGAGCAGGGAGTTCCTTCACAAACCAGAAAAAATCATGGTAGGCCGAAAACCAGTCCTGATAAAATCCAAGAAGTAAAAGAGCATATACTTAGTTTCCCCACTATTTGTTCACACTATTGTCGCTCGTCAACTGCTCGTAAATACATACTTAGAAAGTCACTTAAGTGTAAAAAAATGTATGATTTGTATAGAGAAAAACACATTAAACATAATGTGTCTCTAAACGTTTATAGAGATGTTTTCAACTAATTTAATTTATCATTTTATAGTCCAAAAACAGATCAATGTGACCGCTGTGTTTTTTGTAAAATCAATGAAAAAGAATGTTCACAAGATAAGAAGCCACAATATTGTAAACATGTCGAGGAAAAACAATTTTGCAAAGCAGAAAGATAGAAGGATCGTCAAAATATTGATCCATCGCTAGCTATTTTCCGTTATGATCTCGAAAACGAAATCACTTTGCCTAAATGTTTTGCTTCAAACTTTTATTATCGGCGAAAACTTTGTGTATTTAATTTAACCGTAACATTAATTCAAGCAAATGGAGTTAAAGAAACCTATTGCGCTTTATGGGACGAGACTTGTGGTGGAAGAGGAGGAAAGGTCATCGCAAGTGCATTGATAAAGATTTTGGACGGCGTAGAGATAGATCACCCAGAAATAAAAACAAATTCATATGGAGTGACTCTTTTATTCCTAAAAAACCGAAATCAACTAACATCTACTGCTATATTGTTCTTTTTGAATAATTCTTCCATTACCAGTATTACACAAAAATTTTCAGAAACTGGGCATTCTTGTATTCAGGAAGTTGACTGTGTGCATAGCACTATAGATAAAACTTTGAGAAATATACAAATTCTTAGCCCACTTGCATTAGTACAAATTTAAAAAAATTTTAAATATCCTGAAGATTTCAAAATCTATTCACAAAACGCTGGACTTTTGAACTTTAACCTTGTGCCTTTTTCGAAAGTAAAATATTTAGAGTACAACAAAAATAATTTATGGAATATTGGATATAAAGTGAGTCACGAGGAAATTGATATTGACAATTTATATCAGCAAACACTGCTTGTTTTATGGTAGCCGAAATCGGACAAAAATAAAATTAAAGACCTAACTGAAATGGTACCTTACCTCGAATGTGAGACTGACAAACAATTTTTTAAAGCAATACTATCACAAATTTAAATAAAAAATTTATGCGTATACCTTTAAATTTAATTAGTTTTAAGATGTAAAAACGAAAAAGAACTGAATTCATTTTTTGTTTTTGTTATAAATTGATACATTTATACTCTAAACTTTACAGAATATGATTAATGTACAAAACTGTTGAAAGAACTTTTTTAGTCTTTGTGTTTATTTTTAATAAATATGTATATTTCGTTGAAAATTTTGTTTTTGTTTTTTATTCAAATGTTACTGTTGGCACTAAAATCAATTAGGGTAATATATTTGAGGGGTTCGTAAGGTACTATAAAAGTCATATTATGAATTTTTGAACCGTTAAAAAACAGTTGGTTGTGGTTTCAAGTCCTCTAAAAATTTATTTAACCTTTGTGGCACCGTTGTGAATATCCCAAATGCAAACGTACCATACGACAAATGTATGCAAAATTGAAGGTCCATTTTCTCAATAAGTTTTGAAAATATTAAATTCGAAAACATTCAAAGTGAAAAATCATAATATGAAATAGGCCTGATCCAAAATTACAATAATTGACCGTGTAGCTTCGAGATAATTCGAGTTTAAAGTTTAAAGTCGATTTTTTCAAAACCGTGATTTGTAACATTTGGCATCCGTTTTCTGAGACGACGATATGTAGTTAAGCAAATAGATAAGTAAAAGTAGGTGTTGATATGAAAACCAATAACTTGTGAAATAAAAAATCAAATAGGTATCTTTATAATCCTAAACTTAAAATCATCCATATTCCAAATTATGCGATTCTGTCACCAGTAATACTTTTTTTCTATATTGGTAATTTACACTTAACCCTATAACTTTCTTATATACACAACTACACAACCGTGCACAACTATTTTCAGTTGACCATAGCCATTGAAAAAGTCGGAAATTCGATACAAATTTTGTTATTTTCATAATCTTATGTTATTTTAATGATATTAAAATATTCAAAAGCAAAATACAATGGAAATCAGTTACGAATTGTGTTTTACCGATGAGCCCGAGGATGCTAGTGCTAGACAACTAAAGTTCTGAACACATTGAAAACGACGAACTACGGGTCACAGCTTCCAATTTTTTATCTTCATTATATAAACGCTTTGTCGATGACATGATTTTTTTGAACACGACAGCGACATTATGAATTTGTATGAGTTTGACATAAAAGAAGAGGAAGAACCTTATCTGCCGCCGGAAAAATATAAATAAATATATAATATAAACCACACCCGTCGCGTAGCCGGGTCGTCACCAAAATAATTATCTACATAAGAGTACGTGTTAAAATAATTTGACAGCTGTGGTCTGTTGCTCGTCGTTTTTATTGTATTCAGACTATAACAGACAACTACGTTTTCAAAGTTGAATTGAGTTGGGCTGGGTTGCCATCCGTACTATAATATATAGTGTTGTACAATTTTTGCGGTATGTGTTGAAAAAAAATATAGTACGCAAAAATACTATATTTCTTCAGTTATAAATATAAATATATTTCAGTAATTTGTAAGAAAATATGTGTATTAAAATGGATGACCTTTATACCGAAATAACAATATTAAAAGAAATATTCTTCAAAATAAAAGGTCTTGGTGAGTTTATGAATAGAACCACAGATCAAAAATGGAGCCATTTTTAAAAATACCGATAATGAATTACCAATTTTACTTAAAATTATTTCATTTATACTCTCTATTCCTGCTACTTCGGCATTCACTGGAAGAGTTTTTTCTGTTATGGATGTGAAATGGCGAGATGAGAATAACAAAGCGAATAATTAACTTTTGATTTATATTAATTTAAATATTGATTGCGATAACTCATATAATACTTTCGTGATTAACAAGGAATTGTGAAAGACTGTAAAAAGTGCAAAGAAATATATTAAAAAAAAAGATTTTTACATAAACAAGTTTTTACTTGTTTTTTTTTTAAATAAAATACTGTATATATTTGAAGTGTACTATATCAAATGAAACACCTCTTTGAGGTAAAATTTTCGAGTGACGAAAGATGAACTAGAAACACAAAATATATGATATAAATTTCGTGACGAAAATTATGCGCATTTTTTACCTCCTTTGAAACGTAGGGAAAATCTTTTATATTCATACGAATCGGTGCAAAAGTTCTGTTTTTTATTATTACCTCGCTTTTATTAACTCGGGATGTAACTATGTAATATTGATACGCCTAAAAGATGCAGCTATTTCCATTCTCAAGTTACATACCTGATGACAGTACGAATGAGAATTGCTTTAAACTTCCATTCTTAAAGTAACCTGATGACAGTACGAATGGAAATTTTAATAGCGAGGTTTTAGTTTTTTAAACTATAATTTTATTATTTCGTGTTTCTATCACTGGACGGAATTTCGCAACGTTTCGAATAAATAAAAAAAAAATTCCGTACGTTTCAAATTGATATCATAAATTTCGTGTTTCTAGTTCAGCTTTCGTCACTCGAAAATTTTACCTCAAAGAGGTGTTTCATTTGATATCAATTATTTTGGGTTAGCAAATTTAAAATCGACGAAAATACAAACAATAATCTAAATGTTTTTTTCTCAAATAAATTGCTAAAAATATTATCTAAATCTAAATTATGTATTCAAATCGATTTGTCCATTGAAACATATAATTTTTCGAATACGGAATAAAGCGAAAAAGAATGATCATATCCTTTGTATTCGAAAAAATTAAAAATAAAAAAAAAATTATGAGAAATGGTAAAAACTTATCAACTTGGTACCAACTTTGGATACAATAAACAACTGTATTCGTCTGATTGTCTGGTAGTTTATTTTTGTTAAGATTTCTACCGGGTGTGTACTTCTATCACGTGTACGGTGTTGCACTCGTGCTATTAAACTAATGCTTTTTTCTTAAGTGGTTTTGCTCAGTGGCAATTTATACATATATGTATATACTAGCTTATACCCGCGGGTTTCACCCCGCGCTTTTTTACAGATATGAAAAATAATTTTATGATGTTAGATTTTATATCTGTGCCCATTTCGTTATAGCTCGTTGTTTTTTAAGCGAGTTAAGGTATTTAGGCCGTTTAAAATTATGAAATTATAAAATCTCGTCTGCGCGCTAGGCATACGAAAGATATCAATCCCTCTAAGATTACCTTAAAATGGTTCCAGCTATACGACGCGTGAACGTGTAACCTTCTTGGAGGTGCCACGGCGGGTTTTAATATTTCCAACTCAAATTTAGTAACCTGGACTTGATAAAATACCACTTCTCATTACTGTAGCAAATGCCTCATGAGAGCTTTAGATTATAAGGCCGAACCCGGCTCTCCCTTTTCCATTTGATGAAATTTATTCTGTCAGTACGGCACTTATAAAATAAATCTCCATAACAAATTTAAAATACTTCGAGAGATTTTCTATCCTTCCAGAGATATGTATTAAAAGTTTTTAGTATGTATGGGAGGCGACATGCCTCCTTTTTTAATAACTCACATTTTTCCATGAGCAATTCATACATTTTGCATACACAACTCCATACCAAGTTCCAGTATTCTTCCACAAACACTTCCAGGGATATGTGGCAAGAAAAAGTAAATTTGTACTGGAAGTGCCACGCCCCTTTTTCTTATAACCCTAATCTTCTTCCATGAATTTAGAA
>NW_016158511.1:0-16920 GCF_001687245.7 Rhagoletis zephyria | reverse complement strand
TAATATGAAAATTCCAATTTGTATGGGAGGGGCCTTGAGTTATCGGACTTACTTTCAGTCTAAGACCATCCTTCCGAAATCCGTAGTAAGTGTACTAAATTTCGTTCTGATCGGAAAACCGGTTAAGGAAATAGCCTATTTTTCAATCCAGGTCATAAACCATCTTTGAACAAAATTTCATTTTCAAACAGGTGTCAATTCTTAAAAAAGTAGCCTATTTTCCAGTCTAGGTCATAAGCTATCTGTGTGCAAACTTTCATGCAAATCAGTTCAGTCGTTAGCGCGTATTAATTTAATTAAACTTTCCTAATACGTGATAACTCTTAAAATAGTAGCCTATTTTCCAACATATGTAGGTCATAAGCTATCTCTGTGCGAAATGTCATGCACATCTGTTCAGTCGTTTCCGCGTATTAATTTAATTAAAACTTTTTGAACAGGTGGCAACTCTTCCAAAAAATTAGCCTATTTTCCACTGTAGGTCTATATGCTTGCAAAATTTCATGCAAATCCGTTCAGACTTTTCCGCGTATTAATTTAATTAAACTTTTTTAGCAGGTGGTAACTCTTAAAAAAAGTAGCCTATTTTTTAACCTAGCTCATAAGCTATCTGTGTCAAAAATTCCATGCCAATCAGTTTACTCATTTCCGCGTATTAATTAAATTAAACATTTCTAACAGGTGGCAACTCTTAACTTTCTAACCTAGGTCATAAGCTATCTGTGTTCAAAATTTCATGCAAATCCGTTTAGTCGTTTCCGCGTATTAATTTAATTAAACTTTTTTAACAGGTGGCAACTCTTCCAAAAAATTCGCCTATTTTCCACTGTAGGTCATAAGCTCTCTGCTTGCAAAATTTCATGCAAATCCATTCAGTCGTTTCCGCGTATTAATTTAATGAAACTTTTTTAACAGGTGGCAACTCTTAAACAAATAGCCTATTAACCAATCTGGCCCATAAGCTATCTGCGTACCAAATTTCATCTCGACCCTATTAAGCTGGCTTTTCAGGGTACTATTTTATATATATATAAGGAAAATTTGAAAGTTAAGGGGGCTCGAGCACCCCCTGCCCCTACCTGGCTACGCCCATGCCTTTGGCTAATAATATTCGATATTTTCATAATTCTTAAATAATTAAAGGTTATCTTTTAACGCGTAAATTGTCGATTCTCTTTATAAATAGCTAGACATTGAATATTTCCGCTGGAAATACCTATTAAAGGATCTTACTCTTTGACTTTAAATTACAAAAGAAGGGGGATGTAGGGGGACTGTTTTAACGTAGCAACAGGTAAAAAATATTGGCTACAATTTGTCATTTTGTCTGCCAGATATACGTTTTATCAGAGCACTTGCACAATATTCGTATTCGCAAAAGCTCCGCATTGATTATTGCGAATGCGGAAGCTCCGCGGTTGCGAATGCGAATATTTGCAACAACCCTGGTATGTAGATAGGACAATCTATAGCGAAACTCGTATAATCAAAGCTCCATTCTTTGTGAAAAATTAAAAAAAAAATCTTCAAAATTTTCACATTACAACTGTTCGCATTAGTACGGTATTGATAACATATGTATCTGTGTCAAATTTCAGAAAGTTAACGTGAGCGGTTCCAGAGATAAGTGAAATGAGAAGTATTGGGGTGCCACGCCCCCTTTTCCATGACTTGCCACTTTTCGCCATAAGTACGGTATTGATAATATATGTAGCTGTGTCGAATTTCAGGATGTTAACGTAAGTGGTTCCAGAGATAAGCTATATGAGAACTTCAGTTTGTACGGAAGGTGCTACACCCCCTTTTCCAATGCATTTGCCATATATGCATGAGTGCTAAGTTTCAGTTCCCCAGCGTAATTGGTTTTAGAGATATATTGGTTTTTAACGTTTTAGTCTGTATAAGAATTTTAGGAATATCCCGAGCTACATACCGAGTAAATTTTCCGTCGGAATATTTATTTTCATATGTTCCAAATATGAACCAAATCGGTGCAGCCGTTTAGCAGTTTAGTGAAATATATGTGCAGAGAACTGTATGAAATTGTAAAGCATGACGTCTTAGATTTCTTAATTTTTTGGCAGTAACAACAAAAAGTTTTGATTTTTTAGCGAAAAACCTTCCACACTGAAGTTCCAAAAAAGTGCGATTGGTTATGCTTGAACACACTTAATTGAATGTCAGTAAAATCAAGTTTGTGATTTTATAAAGGCGAAATTTCGAGAACAGTCCGTTTCTAAAGTTAATACATTCAAACACCTAGGAATAACGGTCGACGATAAACTTAAACAAAAAAAAAAATGGTTTCATTTATTTTCAATTGGAGCTCTAGCAATATGTACATCGTTAAAATCTGCAATTAATTCCATACATTAATTTTTGCGTGATGCGCTTACAAACATACAGACAGACCAAAATTTAAATATTTTAGATTTGGCTTCTGTTGATCTAATAAATCCCCTATTAATTTTTCTTTAACATCTATTATGTACAGATACCGGCCTGTTGCAATTCTATTGTTCTAAAATACTTTCGTTTTATACCCATATGGCAACATTTAGGTTATCTTATAAATTTAACGGAATTAAAGTTTTCAAATAACTGGCAACCCGCTTAAAAAATATTTTCAAAAGTAATCCTCTTTAGTTTTATGTCCGTATAGTAATATTTCATTTATTTTACAAATTTAAATGAATACAGTTTTTCAAGCAGTTGGCAAATCCCCTAAAAATATTTTCGGCGTTAAAATTTCCTAGCCTCTTTAGTTTGATGCCAATATTGCAATATTTAATATATGCTATCAATTAAATTAAATTAAAGTTTTCAAATGGGTGGCAACCTTCCACAAAAATATTTTCAGCTGTAAGCTTTTGTAAACCTCTTTCTTTTGACAGCCATATTGTAGTATTTACTTTACCGTTTCAATTGACCTAAACTAAAATTTTAAATACAGGTGGCAACTTTCTAATTATTTCCTTCTATATTGGAATATACATTCTAGCGATATATCGGTGAAAACTGCATTCAATTCCATGTTTTCGAGTGATGCGCGTACAAATATATAGACTGACAGAGTCAAGAATTCTAAAAATTGTTTATTTGGCTTCTGTAGCTGTAATAAAAACCCACTATATTGATATTTCTTTAATATCTATAAGGTAAAGACATCGGTCTGATACAATTTTATTAAAAGTATAGATATAGATTTCATTTATTTTATCAATTTTATACAACACAATTTTTCAAACAGGTGGCAACCCTCCCTAAAAACATTTTCGGCAGGAAAATTTCCTAAACCTCTTCAGTTTGATACCCATATTGCAATATTCAATTTATCTTATAAATTAAATTAAATTAAAATTTTCAAACAGGTGGCAACTCTCAAAATATATTTTTGGCTGAAAGCCTTCTTAAGCCTCTTTCTTTTGACGCCCATATTGCAATATTCACTTTTTCTTATCAATTTACTTAAACTGCAATTTTCGAACAGGTGGCAACTCTCTAATTTTTTTCTTTGTACAGACATCTACCTGTTACAATTTTATTATATGTATAGATCAGTGATTCCCAATGTGGTCCAGGTGGATCCACAGGGGTCCACGGAAGACTCGACGGGGGTCCACGGTGATGTGAAACAAGTAAGAAAGTCTAAGTTCGGACGGAGCCGAACATTAAATACCCGGCGCAAGTATTAAATATATGTTTTACACCTTTCCGAAAGCTACCGCTACATGGTAACTGGGGTGTATCCATTTTGAGTAAATTAGCGTCCTTAAATTTAGAAATATTGAAGTTTCAAGCATTTCTGAAATTTACTGTTATATGAAAAGCGGCCGTAATTTTAGTTCGATTTCAATAATTTTCAATGTTTTGCTTCTATGTGGCAAGCACAATAACCACACCGAGTTTGGTACAAATTGGTAGAACGGTTACCGAGATACATATATGTGATCATAAGTGGGCGGTGTCACGCCCATTTTTCAACATTTTTTCTTAAGCGTATTTCTTGGTAAAGAATTGTTGCAAGCATCAATTTTGATTAAATTAGCTTTAATATTTACTGATTTATCGAAGATTTCGTATTTCTCTAAATTACCGTTATATAGGATGTGGGCGTGGTTATTGTCCGATTTTAAAAATTTTCGGTCATTTCGTATGTTATACCAAGGTCAACAACTGTGCCAAATTTCGAAGAAATTGGTGCAGCGGTGACCAAGATATACACATGTAACCATAAGTGGGCGTGGCTACGCCCATTTTCCAAAAATTTATAATATTCTTATTTTTCGTCTAAAACTTATTGTAAATATCAATATTGAGTGAATAATCTTCAGTAGTTACTAAAATATCGCAGTTTCCGTATTTCCGAAAATTACCGTTATATGGGAGGTAGGCGTGGTTATTGTCCGATTTTGCCCATTTTACCGCCACAATACCGTCCGTCCTACGCCCGAAAGAAGTGCACACACCAAGTTTCGTTAAGATATCTCAATTTTTACTCGAGTTATCGTGTGCACAGACGGACGGACGGACGGACGGACGGACAGACAGTCACCGCTTAATCGATTTCTCTTTTCATCCTGATCATTTATGTATACATTTGTCTATATCTATCTCGATTCGTTTTGCCTGTTACAAACAACCGTTATGTGAACAAAGTTATAATACCCTTGTGCACAAGTGCGCTCGGGTATAAAAATATGGAGTCCATGAGTTGTAAATATGGGTCCACGAAGTTTTATCTGGTTTCGATGTAAAGAACCAAAATGTTTGCTTGATAGCCTCTTTATTTAACTAAAATTTTTTTAGTGGTGTATAGTGCTCTTGAGGCACTGCTGCACTTGCCGTCAGTGTTTTTCCTGTAGACTAAAAAGAACCGTATGCTGGTATGACAATGAGTGGGGCGCGACGAAAATTGCTGGCGGCAGAGATTTAAGCACTTGTGTCTTTTCAATGCTACAGGATAGTACGCCACCATTACCTTTATTGAAGAGATTCTATAATGTTGAGTTCCTTGAGACTGAATGCTGGTTTGATTCCATCGCTGAGACCGGACTCACACATTGTCGGTTCTTCACTGATGACTCCAAAACTGACTCTGGGTCATGATCTGGGGTCTTTTTAGAGTTTAATGGAGATAAGCTTCACTTTTCTGTAGGGGAATATGCTGAGGTAATTGCAATACTCAAAGCCATGGACTAAGGGTGGAACATAGGTGGAGGGGAAGGAGTTTACGCGACTGCAGTGACAACCAAGCTGCACTTAAGACATTGACCAGCCCTGTATTTAAGTACTTCCGAACTAGTTCGGCAATGCAGGTCTCGACTAAGATATGATGGTGAACATAACGAGGTTGTTTTACTCTGGGTGCCAGCTCACTCTGAAGTACCTGGTTATGAGACATCTGATCATTTGGCCAGAGTTGGCTCAGACCAGGCATTCCTCGGTCCGCAACCAGTGTTAGCACTCCCACCTTCGGCAATCGAAGCCACCATCAGAAAGTGGATGAATACTTCGCTCAAAAATTACTGAGAGGCATCGAGGGGATGCAGGTGGGCAAAGCTCATGTTGCCTTCAATGTCACAAGGTTTGTCTAATTTTTTGCTCTCACTGAGCAGACGACATTGCCGACAACTTGCTCGACTGCTGACTGGTCGCTACGCGGAACAAACGCCTGACTGTGATAGGCGTAAATGACAAGTCCATTTGCCCATCTTGCCTTGAAGAAGATGAGACGGTGGAACATTTTGTGTGCTTCTTGCTTGCTTGCTTATTTGCCATCGACTTTTTTAAACTCGTTATTACCTCTATTGTCAGTTTCTGAATTAAAAGTTTGGTGTAAANAGAGTTTAATGGAGATAAGCTTCACTTTTCTGTAGGGGAATATGCTGAGGTAATTGCAATACTCAAAGCCATGGACTAAGGGTGGAACATAGGTGGAGGGGAAGGAGTTTACGCGACTGCAGTGACAACCAAGCTGCACTTAAGACATTGACCAGCCCTGTATTTAAGTACTTCCGAACTAGTTCGGCAATGCAGGTCTCGACTAAGATATGATGGTGAACATAACGAGGTTGTTTTACTCTGGGTGCCAGCTCACTCTGAAGTACCTGGTTATGAGACATCTGATCATTTGGCCAGAGTTGGCTCAGACCAGGCATTCCTCGGTCCGCAACCAGTGTTAGCACTCCCACCTTCGGCAATCGAAGCCACCATCAGAAAGTGGATGAATACTTCGCTCAAAAATTACTGAGAGGCATCGAGGGGATGCAGGTGGGCAAAGCTCATGTTGCCTTCAATGTCACAAGGTTTGTCTAATTTTTTGCTCTCACTGAGCAGACGACATTGCCGACAACTTGCTCGACTGCTGACTGGTCGCTACGCGGAACAAACGCCTGACTGTGATAGGCGTAAATGACAAGTCCATTTGCCCATCTTGCCTTGAAGAAGATGAGACGGTGGAACATTTTGTGTGCTTCTTGCTTGCTTGCTTATTTGCCATCGACTTTTTTAAACTCGTTATTACCTCTATTGTCAGTTTCTGAATTAAAAGTTTGGTGTAAAAGGCTTAGCCGTTTTGATGTTTTAAGTTTAGAGTTTTAAAAATGTGACAAATATTTTTCGCCTCACTTTAAGACTCGGAGCGATAAAAATAAAAATGATGGCATTAACACAAATAAACTATTTTACATACTATACTCCACGTGCAAAGCCATGAGAGAGGCGAACGTTTGATAAGTTTATGTGAAGATAATGTAAATAACGCTAGCGATCGTAAAAAATATAACTCTTCCGGGCGAGAGAGTATTTTGATGTATTTACGAGCTCTATTTTTTAAAATCTACACGTGTGTAATCACATTATTTTTATAAATAGAACACAAGAAAATATTTTACTTTTATTTTGGCCACTCTGAGTTTAGTTTTTGAATTCACCCACGATTCAAATTTACATTGTTAGATCTAATTTTCTCGTTTAATCTTTTTACTTTGGGAATATTTAGAAATGTATCAGCAGGGGTCCACCGAGACCAGTAAATTTTTGAAAGGGGTCTACGAAAGAAAAAAGCTTGGGAACCTCTGGTATAGATGAACATACTTATTTTATTATGTAGCTCATTTCAAGAGGGAGGGGGTTGAGTATGGAAAGAAAATAACTTGTGTCAAAACCATGCCAATTGGACAATGTTTTCTAGTACTACTTAAACACATATACTCATCATTTGAACATAAAAAACATTTCGCGGAAAAGTTTGTCTTACGAAAGCTAAGTCATGTTTTCATATTTTTAACCGACTTCCAAAAAAGGAGGAAGTTATCAGTTCGTCGGAATACTTTTTTTTATGTATGTTACCGTATAACTTTGGACCACGTCAACCGATTTCGATAATTATGTTTGCATCGGAAAGATAGTGTCTCAGAGGTAGGTCCATACTAATCTGGTTAAGATCCGATCAGTGGATCATGAGATATATATATATATATATATATATATATATTTTTTTTTATATATGAAAATTGAAGTCGGTTTTTTTTGCTAAAAATTACTTGTATATACTAACTTAACAATTTTTTTAACGGTTGGCATCATTTTACATTAAAATAGTGCAATATTTTAGCTGCTATTAATTTCGCACAGAAAAAGTAATCATTTGACCTAATGTACAGTGGTCAAAAAATTATAGCCGAACAACTTTTTTCCAAGTTTTAACGTCTTTTTTTGTTGTTATTGAACTTTTGTTATTTTTTTTATAAAAATAAAGTTCATTCTTTAACAAAACCCGTGTAACTCCAAGTTTCTAAATTTGTGCAATATTAAAAAAATCAACAAATTTTCGTGCAAATTTCGAATTTTTTAAATATTCTAAAAAATCAATCGAAATTTGTAGCCATTTGAAACTCGTACTTTATTCTACTAGAACTCAATGCGCCACAAAAGTGCATAATCAGAATTTAATTGAAAATTTGAAATTTTAAGGAAAATTTGTTGAATTTTTTTTAAACTGCATACATTTTTATGGCAGTGTCACTCGATTGGTACATTTGTACAGATTTGTTCATTTTTATAATGGGCTATTGGTAAAAAATGGGACAATTTTGTTTTTTGTAGTCAAAATAATGGTACAATACAGCGATGTTTCAACAAATAAATTTTCGTGATTGGAAAAAAGAAAAATATTTTTGGTGTTCACACAATTGGAATACGATTTGCACCAAATTTTCGCAAATACCCAATCGTGTGACACTGCCTTTAAACTTGTATTTATACGGATGTTTTTAAAGAATGAACTACAAAAAACTAACCAAAATTAAATAACAGCAAAAAAAAATATTTTAAAACTTGTGAAAATTTGGGGCGGCTATAATTTGGTCGACTACTGTACATAAGTTGACTATGATTACTCGGCCGTGCTATCATAGTAGCACAAGGCCACTAAGCGCATTTTAAAATTTTCAGGTAATAATAACCTTATGCGGTTATCGATTATATTTTTTGTTGTTTGTGTGAAATATTTTATTTTTATCAGTATTTTTAATCAAAATATGTTGACATAAAAGTGAAATAAAAAAAAGAACAAAAGAAAGGAAAATGTAAAGAAAAATGGTTTGAAATGGGGTAAGTGTGTTGATATTTGCAGTGATGGAGCAGCTGCAATTGCTGGAAAAACGAAAGGAGCGGTGTCTAGTATGCAGCAAGTGGCAGAAAACGCCACACGCAGCCACTGTATGATCCACCACAAGGTTTAAAAACTGTATTGGATGACGCTGCGAAGATAAATAATTATGCTAAGAGTCGCCCGCTTCAAAGCTTTTAAAACTTGCCGCTGAAGGCATGGGTACGGATCACTTTAACCTTTTGCGGTGGCTTCCAAGAGGAAAGATTTTAGTTAGATTGTTTGAGAAAAAAGATACACTGGTGGCCACATTTACAGAGCAGTCAAGGCAAGGAGGAGCTTGCAAGAAGAAATAATAGGCTTGCAAAAAAAAAATTTTAAAGCATGTATTGAAAGAGCAAACATCTCCAACTTTCGTCGCTTGCAAGAATGTCTACATACATATGTGAGTCTGTATTTTCAACAAATGCTTACATAAAATAAGAAATACAGAAGCAAGCTTTCAGCGTCAAATAATTTATGGGTAAAATTGCCAAAGCTTCCAATAAACTTAAAGGAAATAATGAAATCATCAAAACAATTTCATTCCTCACATTAAAGCTTAATGAGCATAAAATTTGCATTGTTTTCTTATCTTCATAAACAGTCAAGCCATTTTAAGAGTAGGTGGCACACTGGTGGGAATTTTTTTTTAGCACAAAAACGGTGCCGCGGTGAAAAAAGTTTGGGAATGCCTGGTGGGGATCAGAGGAATCTGCTTTGTATATGTAATTAAATTTTTTTACAAAAAACCCATTGCAGCACTATCAGACTACTTTTCGTACTATCTTTTCACAAAAGTGGATAAAATGGTTCCCCGTTCATAAACAGTCAAGCCATTTTAAGAGTAGGTGGCACACTGGTGGGAATTTTTTTTTAGCACAAAAACGGTGCCGCGGTGAAAAAAGTTTGGGAATACCTGGTGGGGATCAGAGGAATCTGCTTTATATATGTAATTAAATTTTTTTACAAAAAACCCATTGCAGCACTATCAGACTACTTTTCGTACTATCTTTTCACAAAAGTGGATAAAATGGTTACCCGCTTTCTCTTTCCTTCTCAAGTGCAACCTTACAAGGCAGTCGATTGACAAAAATGTCAATATTTATCCAACCTTGTTTTATTAAAAAACTCGGTTTGCACTATGCACTTTTTTCAAATTTCGACGTGGGTTCTGCGCAAAAATACTGTGGACGGCGTATGGGGTTGCCAGACGTACTGCTTTTGGGAGTCCCAAAAAAGTATCTGGAAATGTACTCCTTTATTAGCTTTGTACTTCTTTTGTACTCCTTTTTTCCAGCTATTAATATTTTATCATATACAGGGAGTAAAATAATATCTGTTGCACAGTTTTTTTTTTGAAAAATAAATTATCCACAGATTTTACTTCAATTTTATTAATTTGTTTTTAAATTTCAACCTTCATTTGGGTTTACCTGCGGTAAACACTTTGAGAGAAAAGCGCAAGTAAAAAAAGTAGTTAATGATAGTCTTTAAATTTAACCTTCATTTGGGTTTACCAGGGGGGTTTGGGAAAAAAGCGCAAGTCTTCATCGGTTACTGTATTACATATCTTCTGTAACCATAGGCCCCCCATTTGGGTCCTTTATACTCCTTCTTTTGTCCAACATAAGGCCTCGTACTCAGCAATCGAAAAGACTCGAAACTGGTGACTAGGAGGGCATTCATCGACCAACCCTATACAGGTTTTTTTTTCTTTTTTTTATACAAAATCTAAGAAAAAATACACCTGAAAAAGAGGTTCGTGCCGCATGTACTTATCTCCCAAAGCTGGCAAATGCAAATCAGGATTAAAATTTTAAAACCAATTCATAAAATTAAAGTAAAATATTTACAAAGTTAACAAAAAGAAACACAAAATCTATAAAGAACCCTTTTATTTTTCAAAAAACCTGTGCGCCAGTTTTTATTTTACGCGCTGGACGTTGCCATTCATATTATGGCAAACACTACTTAGTAAGCAAAAATAAGTGTGATAGTGAAAAGGTGTAAGCATGGCCTTAGGGGCAGGGCGCTCGGGTATAAAAATCATAAACATATTAAATTAATTATAAGGCTTAAATTAAAAAAATGGCCATACATTCAAGAAGAGTCTGGAATTCTTTTGTAGCTTTTAGTTTTTTAGTTGGGGAAACTTTCCTATAAGGGCGGTCATTGAGAGCCGAATTCTACGCAAAAATACTGTGGACGCAAGTGGAAATTGTGACTTTTGGCAATTTTTCTAAGGGGTCGCTGGGGACCCATAGGGGCTCTAGGTGGTCGGGAGTAACATTTTTGTCTATGGCGGTTCATGCCCTCTCCAAAAATGTCGGAATAGGTGCCACGTCCACTCCCCCTTCGATCACCGTCTCTTTAACAACCGTCCCTTTTGGAAAGCCAACCCATATAGTTATTTATTTTTCACATTTATTGTTGCTTTGAAAAAGATTTCTAAGATATCTTTGTTTGTTTGTACCTAATTAATGGTAATTTGTAACAATAAATTGCACAAAAATTAAAAAAAAAATTGTACTCCTTTTTTATGTCATGTACTGCTTTTTTTCTATCGAATATATAAATGTACTCATTTCTCCCTTTCAAAATCTGGCAACCCTAACGGCGTAGCCGGAGTGATATGCACAAGAAATGTTGTATACCTTTGACATGCGGAAACCCCTCTTCCCCGCAACACAGAAAGGATAATTCTAATTAGTAAGGGTTATAATCCCTAAGCGCGGCCGAAGGCAGAGGCAAGCGCAACAGGTGTTAGACCTAACAAAGTGCATGTTTTCAATGGCTTGGAAGAAGCTGTTATTGCATTGGTAATTATCTAGGTGGGCCTACAACGCCCAAAATTTTTTGCTAATAACTTTTGATCGGGTAAAAAAAGTTAATTTCCGCTTTCGGATTCTTGTTATTGGGGACCAGCCGCGTCTAATGTTATCCCCTTTCCAAAATTTTGACCAATTGTAACCCTCACTTCCTTCTCCTTTCTGTATTGCCATAAAAAGAAGCCGAAGTATTTCTGCGCAGAACTTCTTTCTGAATAGGCGGCCTTCGGCCGCACTTAGGGGTTATAACCAGAGGTGGGCACTACCATAAACAAGCGATCGCTAAAAGTGAGAATGTGTTAGTGTGCCTAATTCATTTTGCATGCTGACGCGTTCTCATCGTTACGCTCTTGCTTGTATACGTGCACGTGATGGTTATGCTCTTTGAGCGTGTGCTCGCTCTCTGCCCATGCCTGATTATAACCCTCACAAAGTAGAATTCTCTTTCTGTGTTGCGAGTAAAAAAAATTAATTTCCGCTTTCGGATTCTTGTTATTGGGATCCAGACGCGTCTAATGGTGACCAATTTTGGGCGTTGAAAGCCCACCTAGATAATTACCATTGCATTAATTGGATTGAGAACCAGAGCTTCAGGCAAAGGAGGAGTTCTGGCTTGTGGTTCAACAATTCAACCAGAATCTGACATAGATGCGCATACCTTTGTGAATCCATTGCCAAAGCGCCCGCTTACTCTGCTGCTATAATCGCAAATACATCAGAATCCATAATTTTCCTCAAAATATGTAAAATTAACCAATTTTACAATAAACAAGCACATGATGAGTGTTTTTTTAATTCCTTTCCACTTTGTTTTCCTTCATTCAGCTATCTTCGAAAAACAACTGATAGCTGGCAATGCTGCACATGTTTCCGCAAGGGTTGCAGCATGTGGATTTTTCGTTTTTCGTAGCGTAGCTACGATTTACGAATTACGAAAATTCGGGTTCTAGAATAAGGGGGTCAATTTTCCACTCACGTTTTCTTATTGCACTATTATTACCAATATCCAGCTAAAGTGCGGCCTGCATATACATATGTCCATACATACATACATGCGTATACATACAAGGTGCCCTTCCTTATCTCCAGGGCTGCCAACTTGGCTCGAACCGTGCCATTTTAGGCCCTTTTTTACATTAAATGACACTTAATTTTTCAATTTGGCACTTAGTGCCAAAATGGCACTTTTCGCGTGTGCTTCTTTTTCTCAACTAAAATTTTCTAATTTTTAAAGACTATTCAACAGGTTTATCTTATTTTGGCATTGCACTTTTGTTTTAGAAATGTGATTCTTATTTTATTGCTAAATAGGAAGGATTAAAAAAGCATGGCACCATTTTTGGCACTTTCATTTTTCTATTTGGCACATTTTGGCACTTTTTTATCCCCAATATGGCACCTCATTGCTAGGGATAGTTGGCAGCCCTGCTTATCTCACGTTAGAGTGTTCTACTCTCAAGAAGCAATTTAAAATATAAACATCTTCTATGTATGTATATATGTATTTACTATTCTTACTCGTACTGCACCTATTTATGTTCTCAATTTAAGTTTTAGGAATTCCCTTTCAGCCTTGGTTTCCGTAGGCAAAGCGCAGCTATCAGCGTCACTCACACGCCTTGCTAAAGCTACGCTTCCCACCAGTGTTGCTATTTTGGTGCTTTTGGAGCTAGATTTAGCTCTTTATTTTTCTATTTAGCTCCGAAGATTGGGCTTTAGCTCCTATCTCTTTTCAAAATTATCTAGCATTTTTTTAGCGCCAGAAAACTTTAGTTGTGTTTGGTAATATATTAAAATTACAAATCTGTAAGTTCATTGTACAAGTGTTGACTTAAACTTATTTGGCTGTGGCGATCTCAGGTTATTTTCGATACCTTCATATTATTCTATTTCGATGATTACTTAGAAAACTTCCATTCCTAATGCAAATGGCGCGCAAGCAAATGGAAAATGGACAGGTAAGTCAATTAGTTTATGCAACGTGCGCGGGAGCACACAAACTATACCGGACAGTAATTCGAGCTCCGATAAGCTCGGTGAATTCTCTCTCAGGCGGCAACGGTAGAAAAGGAAAGTTTTGGCTTTAAGCATTGATAAAGTTACAAATTTCGAAATTCAGTGGAAAAATATACATTTATATCCACGGGAAAATATAAACTGCACCATAAACTCTTGGATCTAGGTTAATGAATTCAAAAATTAATTAGAAGAAAATCGTTTTGTTAAACGCGCGGATTTTGTTTTTACCTTACTCATTTTACAGTTAAGAAGAGAAGGAAGTAAAACTTTTCAGACAAATTTTGCGAAAAAATTATTTGTAACCCGAGTTTTTATGGTCACTTCAAATATCTGAAATTGCAATTTTTAACAGTTTGTAAAGTACTTTTAGTTCATTGTCTTGTTTATCAAATAAAACACCTCTTTGAGGTAAAATTTTCAGGTGACGAAAGCTGAACTAGAAACACAAAATTTATGATATCAATTTCGTGACGAAAATTATACGCATTTTTTAACTGCCTTTGAAACGTACGGAAAATCTTTTTTATTCATACGAATCGTTGCAAAAGTTCTGTTTTTTATTTTGTGTTTCTAGCAGTAAACGGAATTTCGCAACGTTCCGAATAAATAAAAACAAAGATTTTCCGTACGTTCCAAAGGCAGGTAAAAAATGCGTATAATTTTCGTCACGAAATTGATATCATAAATTTTGTGTTTCTAGTTCAGCTTTCGTCACTCGAAAATTTTACCTTAAAGAGGTGTTTTATTTGATATCAATTATTTTGGGGTAGCAAATTTAAAATCGACGAAAATTCATAACAATAATCTAGATGTTTTATTTTTCTCAAATAAATTGCTAAAAATATTATCTAAATCTAAATTATGTATTCAAATCGGTGTGTCCATTGAAACACATAATTTTTCGAATACGTAATAAAGCGAAAAAGAATGATCATATCCTTTGTATTCGAAAAAAGAAAAAATATAAGATATGATAAAAACTTATCAACTTGGTACCAACTTTGGATACAATAAACAACAGTCGTTGTCTGATAGTCTCGTAGTTTATTTTTGTTAAGATTTCTACCAGGTGTGGGGCGTAAACATGTGCTTTTTTAAGGAGTTTTACTTCTATCACGTGTAAACTAATGCTTTTTTCTCAAGTAGTTTTGCTCAGTGGCAATTTATACATATGTACGTAAGTAGTAGCGGCACATTGGGTGAACTAAATGCATTCATACATACTTATTTATGCACAACTGTAGGTAATATTGTACGCGTCTTTCCAGGTTGGTTAAGTGCGGGCGATAAACCCATGTAGCATAGTTAAATACTGTGTACATACCTGCAATTAAAATGGGGAAAAATGTTAAAATTTAGACGTGTGAAAAAACTCTAAAATACACATAAATTGTGGCTTCCAAGACATGTACGAAGTGATTAGCACAGCTGCATCTGTCAACTTGTCAACTCGCGGGAATTTGCTGGGAATTTCGGTTTAAGTGGCAACCGGAGAATGGGCAATTTTTTCGGGGAACTGGGTATGTTATTTTTATATCTTAAAGTAACTAAATTAGACGGATATGTTAATTTTTAACCATTTGACCCTTTTTGGAGCGACATTTTTTCAATTTAAATCTCAATATCTCCACAAAGAGAGTTTTCCCAGATATAAGCTATATACCAGATGAAAGCTAAGGTTTTGGGCTAGACTCATGGAAACCTAGAATAAAATCGACTGACCAGTTTTTGAGAAAATTCCCGAAATGTATATTTTCAGCAGCCCGATTTTTAGTTTTCAGTCGATAACGTTATGACATATTTATATTTTATAAACACAAAAATAGCGTTAGATAGCTTGTTTGAAGACCCTTCTACTGATATCCACATCAATGACATGGACTGAGAGTGTGGCCTCAGTGGTAGTTTAAAAAATTGCCATTTTTCGAATTTCAGGCAGCAGCCACGGCCACAAAGGCACACAAATCGAAACATCCTGGAACAAAACCTTCTTAGTTTTTTTGTTCTTTAATTCCTGAAAGTTTGAAAGAAATTNAAATTTAGACGTGTGAAAAAACTCTAAAATACACATAAATTGTGGCTTCCAAGACATGTACGAAGTGATTAGCACAGCTGCATCTGTCAACTTGTCAACTCGCGGGAATTTGCTGGGAATTTCGGTTTAAGTGGCAACCGGAGAATGGGCAATTTTTTCGGGGAACTGGGTATGTTATTTTTATATCTTAAAGTAACTAAATTAGACGGATATGTTAATTTTTAACCATTTGACCCTTTTTGGAGCGACATTTTTTCAATTTAAATCTCAATATCTCCACAAAGAGAGTTTTCCCAGATATAAGCTATATACCAGATGAAAGCTAAGGTTTTGGGCTAGACTCATGGAAACCTAGAATAAAATCGACTGACCAGTTTTTGAGAAAATTCCCGAAATGTATATTTTCAGCAGCCCGATTTTTAGTTTTCAGTCGATAACGTTATGACATATTTATATTTTATAAACACAAAAATAGCGTTAGATAGCTTGTTTGAAGACCCTTCTACTGATATCCACATCAATGACATGGACTGAGAGTGTGGCCTCAGTGGTAGTTTAAAAAATTGCCATTTTTCGAATTTCAGGCAGCAGCCACGGCCACAAAGGCACACAAATCGAAACATCCTGGAACAAAACCTTCTTAGTTTTTTTGTTCTTTAATTCCTGAAAGTTTGAAAGAAATTAAATGAAGGTACGTACAGATGCCACATACATACCAAAATCTCGTAGTGGAGACACGAACCAAAACATATTTACCTCTATATCTTTCCAACTAGTAGCCGGAGCGTAATATATAAGGTATCGTTTGAAAGGTATTGGCCTATAGAATAACACTAAGTATGCATAGTGTACCCACATGCCCCCTTAAACCGGCAAAAGCCAAAAAACCTTTTTTGTTTCGCAACACTTTAGCCTAATTTTTAAGAATCCGGTTAATCGTTTATGAAGCTTGTATACATTTGCTTGACACACTCTGCAAGACCTTTCCAACGATATCTCAAACATGTCGATTGGACGCCTGGATAAAAACTTCCAAATCTCGTGTATATATATGCGAGTCATTTCAGCATGCTACTATGGCTGCTTTCGTCACTCGCGCGCTCTGCCGTGCGCTGTGATATATGTAAGTATGTGCATGCATATAAGTGTTATAACTAGGGTTCGATCGATAATATTCCAAATCAATTTTTGCATTCTTTTATCGCGAGTAAAAAATGCAAACAAATTTATCATCTCTCACATTCGGAATGCGATCGACAAAAAAAATGTCCGCTGCTTTTCATTCGCGATCGAAAAAAGCAAAGAAATTTCCTCTCACTCGAATATGAATAATCCAAAAGCTTATCGCGATAAACTTATCGCGAAAAATTTTCAACGACGTT
>NW_016158510.1:110275-128209 GCF_001687245.7 Rhagoletis zephyria | reverse complement strand
ACAAACGTTTTACAAACTAGGTTTGTAAAAGTTCCCAGTTTATGTATCAATAATAATAATAATTATAATTTTTTTTATTATGTGCTTTTTATAAGCGTAAAGCACAAAATAATTATTATAACTGGTGTTTGGTTTCCAATTCGGACAAACTAGACAACTTAATCAGATTTTATTTTTAATTGGATTAACGATTAATGTTTAAAATTAATTAATCGTAATCGCAGCCAGCGATTAACGATTAAAAAATTTTTATCATTAATCGTACAGTTGATTACGACTAACTAATTTTAATCGTCAAGCGCGATTAACATTTTAATCCCTAATTTTTAATCGTTAATCAGATTAACATTTTGCCAACACCGTGTGAATTTATATTCATATTCACGGAGATAAATGGACGTTTTTGGAAAAGAGGCGTAGCACTTCCCATACTGACTGAAAGTTTCATAATGCATATCTCTTCAAATGTTTGGTGTAAAGTACTCAAGCTTGGTAAGGAAATGCATATGTATGTATGTATGTGAAACTAATACCATACTGATGGAGAAAAATGAGAGTTATTGGAAAAGGTGGTGTGGCAACTCTCATGCAAATTGACTTTTCTATGCTGCATATCTCTGGAGGTGTTTATTGCAGAGGACTGGAACTTGGCAGCGAGATGTGTATACAAAATTAATTCCATACGCATGGAGAAAAATTTGCGTCACTCGAAAAGGCGACATGGTACCTACCGTACAAATTTACTGTTTCATACTGCATATCTCTAGAGTTGTTCATGGTAGAGTACTGGGACTTGGTACTGAGGTATGTAAAATCAATTCTAAATTCATGGAAGAAGATTAGGGTTATATGCAAAAGGGGCGTGGCACTTCCTGTACAAATTGACTTTTTCTTGCCAAATATCCCTGGAAGTGTTTGTGGAAGAATACTGGAACTTGGTATGAAGTTGTGTATACAAAATGTATCAATTGCTGATGGAAAAAATGTGAGTTATTAAAAAAGAAGGCATGTCGCCTCCCATACATACTAAAAACTTCTTAATACATATCTCTGGAAGGATAGAAAATCTCTGGAAGTATTTTAAATTCGTTATGGAGATTTATTCTATAAGTGCCCTACTGACAGAAAAAAATTCATTTAATGGAAAAGGGAGAGCCGGGTTCGGCCTTATAATCTAAAGCTCTCTTGAGGCATTTGCTACAGTAATGAGAAGTGGTATTTTATCAAGGCCAGGTTACAAAAGTTGAGTTGGAAATATTAGAACCCGCCTTGGCACCTCCAAGAAGGTTACACGTTCACGCGTCGTATAACTGGAACCATTTTAAAGTAAACTTAGAGGGATTGATATCTTTCGTATGCCTAGCGCGCAGATGAGATTTTATAATTTCATTGTTTTAAACGGCCTAAATACCTTAACTCGCTAAAAAAATAACGAGCTATAACGAAATGTGCACAGAAATAAAATATAAAATCATTAAATTATTTTACATATTTGCACAAAAACGTGGGGTGAAACCCGCGGGTATACGCCAGTACATATATAAAATGACGGTTGCTTTTGAATCAAAAAAGTCAAGTGCTTCAACTTTGAAGTCACCAAAACCCATATTCGCTTACAAAATACGTCCACTCAGTATTAAAAACTTGTTACTTGTTATTCTAGCAGCAATTTGCCGGTGCTAAAAAATAAGGTTTATGTTTCAAATTCAAATATAAACAAAGTGTTTAAGAGTATGATTTGATGAAACCAAATTATTGAAATGAAAATATGGATGAACAATTTAAAAGCAATGTATATTTTTTGATTTTTATGACAATGGGAAATATTCCCGACCAAAAAGAAAATTGCGCGCCACAACTTAACAATCAGAAAGCGTCAAAATGGCGTAACTTGTAAGTTTTTACTAGTTTTGCGTTCAATAACTTTGCCTGATAATTTTATCTTCTTCTCTATTTTTCTTGTACGCTCTCGCTAGAAAAGTTATTGAATCGACCTACTGCAAATAATTTGTAACAGTGATAGTTTTACACTGAGGGGAAAAAATATTAAAATCAAATAGAAACGTAATTGATCTTACTATTAACGTCAACGCAAGTACTGTATATTGGTAAATATTCAATTCAATTACGCGCATATTAAAATGACCGCGCTCGTACTGAAAAAGCACCCGTAAAGTGAATAATCAAGACAAAAACCAAAAAAAAAACTTTATTTGCATGTTGCCTGCAGTGGAATTCGAACCCGACCATCTCCGGATATCAACAACTTGTGGCAAGCATCTTTGCGCACTCAGCTACTCCCAGCCATATAAATTTGCTTTCAAATGTTGAATATCCATCAACACCACAGCACGCGATTTGTGCGGATAAACACCCTGTAGGGAAACCCCGAACTGGTGTACCAAATTTGTAGTCCCGTACTAGATCTTTATCGCCGAAAACGAACCATTCCGATAGTAACTAGATCGCCACCAGCTCAAAAGCGGCGATATGTGGTACTTTTAAAAAACAATTTTAGAAATCTATATCTAAAATGACGAATTTAGAACTGGTTCAAAACTATAGAAAAAGGGATGTAGAACGAACTAGATCTCATCTGGCGAATTTTGAACTAGTTCGAAACTACTGAAAAAGGGATGCAGCGGGGGGCTTGTTTACTTTAAATAGATTTTTGCTTGGCGGGTTTTTCGTTCAAATACGCTTTCAGTCTGCACGTCGCAGATGCTTTTTCATAGTTTGGTAATACAAAACTAATATTTGTGTTAAAAGCTTAACATTATGGGACCTTCTGGAATATAACCAATAACAGTCAGCACCTCTGCAAATTCAGCTACAGCCAAAGGTATGTAAACGTGTTTTCAAATGCACAATTTATTTTACATTCATTCAAACAAATTTGATTTCAGAGTGAAAATACATTTCTCTCCAAATAATAAAAATTGCTACCATAGTAACCCAAAAAGAAAACATATTGTTACTTTTTTCATCTACAACTGGTTCGAAACTATAGAAAATGGGGTGCAAAGCGAACTAGATCCCATATGTCGAATTTAGGACTGGTTCTGAAATATAGAAAAGGTAATGCAGCGGGAGACAATTTCCAATTCCTATGACATCGCTGTGTTGAATTCGCCAGTTGTTTGCATGCAAAAGAGATTTATCGCGAACTAGTAGTGGTTCTAAATGTACTAGAAGCGCACCAGTTCAAAACTAGAGATTTTCCCCACAGGGCATGTATGTATATGTATGTATGTGTGTGTTGTCACCGCTCTCAGAGCGGCGCTCTGCATGCTTGGGGTGCGTATGTACTAGGGCTCGTAAAATCATCCGACTATTCGACTAATCGGTTAACCGATTATTCGATTCGTAACCGTTCGCATGCTTATTAGTCGGTTAATGGTATTCGAATAGTCGCCCGCCTTCGATTATTCGAATAGTTGCTTTGCTTCGACTACTCGAGCATTGTAGCAAATCGAATTTCAGCAACCGAACTTTCATTGAAATTTCTTTGACAAATGAAAAAATATTTATTTAAATATATACATGCACACATATGTATGTATATTCAGATACAAAAAATGAGCGGACGCAAAAGGTGCTGGGTTTGGGATTTTTTCGAAAAAACAGAGGACGAAAAGGAAGTAACATGTTCCATATGTGGTGCAGTTTTGTGCTACACCTCCTCCACATCCTCACTGAACAACCATTTAACAAAAATCCATAACAAAAATCGCGAAAATGAGAGGTAGGTATTGCTTTAGCCATTGTCTCTAAAATATTTCGCAATAACATTTCAATAATTAGCGCACATTCTTGCAAAAAAAGTTTGCCTTAATTTTGCACATGCCATCTTATATATGTACTACGAATGTAACAAGACTTTTCATATATGTATATGTATCTGTAAATGCAAAAAAAAACTCGAACTTAAAATATTCGATTAACCGAAAATGAACGGTTAACCGAATAATCTAAAGTGAACGGTTATCCGAATAGTCGGCAGCTTTCGACTACTCGAATATTGCTAACCGATTAACAGTAGTCGACTTCAGTCAGATTCGAATAATTCGGTTAATCGATTAACCGAATTGCCCGAGCTCTAGTATGTACACTTACATATACATATTCAGCTGTGAATAGTCAAATACGTGCGTAATAAATTTTGTATGAAAATATTATTTTTAAATACGAACATTTTTAAACGATAATCAAATATAAAGTATTCATTTTTACTATGCATTATTTCGCTCAGTGTATGAATCGCCAGTAAGTATTCATCAATAAGAAACAGTACATTAGACCACGTCAAAATAAAAAATCCCGCAATGCATAAGACTTAAATTTTAGCATTTGGTATAATAATGATCCTCCATGAATCTCTCCTCTCTAGGACAATTGTAAGAGGTCCCGCGCCGAGCATTTAGTTTTCCCATAGGAATTACACGTAAGAAAATGAGTTCTTTCCTTTTGAGGTCAATATAATTTTCTAGGGTCAATGAAAACGCTCAACTGTAAGAATACATTCATTACATGCTATTTAAGTATTATACAGGTTCAGATTATTTAAGCAAAAGAGTGAAAACAAAACGATTTCTGTTTCGCCCCTTGACGAGCATTGGTAGCATGATTCAATAATAAAAGGTTTACTCAAAAAACAGTTTTCTCGCTCCCTCTTGACAAAATCGGCTCCCTTAGCAAGGCACTGTGTGTGGGTTCGTGTGTGTGTGTAAAGCTTTTGTAAGGGAGCTAAGGGAGTGTCAAAACTCGAATGTCACCAATGAGCAAACCTTTAACTCTTGAATCATGCATTGGTAGATCGTTTTCTTACACTCGAAGCGGGTATACCAGCCAGTGCTGCCGAAAGTACTAATATAGGAGTTTTTTACTACATATTTTCTTATTCATATTCCGTACTACCCTAGGGCCGATTTTACTACTATTTTGCGAGATGGTTAACTTTTTTATTAAAATTTATAAACTCAAACTATGTCGCATTGAAGACTGCTAGGCCCACTTACCGTCAATAACAGTTACTTTTTTCAGCAGCTAACCTTAGCCAGATATTTTTAAGTCGAAAATAAGGGTCCTTTCCTAATAACAAACAAACGGCTTATCCAAATTAAACAAGTTTGGTATCAACTGAAAGAGGACTAAAGTAGATTTAAAACTGAAATATTTAAACGAGGAAAGCCAGCAGAAAGCCAGCTATTGAAAAATATTTAAATAAAAAATGTTTTTTAATTACCATAGAACAAACCTTGGGACAGGTAAATGCATATCCTTTGTATTAAATTATAAAAAAAAATATAAATAGAAGTGGTAGACTTCGATCGTTATTTCTGTACGCTATTTAAGTCCTCTTTCATCTGGTACCAAATTTGTTTAATTTGGATAAGCGGTTTGTTTACTATTCGGAAAGACTTTCATTTCGAACTTAAAAAATATCTGGCCAAGTTTAACTGTTGGAAAAAAATAACAGCTATTTACGGTCCCTGGTTTTATACATTTCCAAAGATCTATAGAAATTTAAAGTAATGCTTGACCTCAGACATATTCAAAAACTGCTCATCAATTAGATTGGCTTTTTATATATCCGCACAAGTGGAAAAATTAATTCAAATTTCTTACGACAAAATCAAAATTTTTTCTTACAAATTCAAATTAAATTTTTCGCATTGTTCCTACTTTAAGCTCGTGTCATGACTGCAACTATGCATTTTTATCAAAAATTCTTTTTGGTTTTGGGATAGCTGGATATTTTGCTATGCATCTGCGTAATTACTTTTTCAGAATTCGCTAATCCGTTTTTACTACTTTTGTCCGCTGTAGTCCCATTGTGGGTCGCCTTTCTTGTGGATTGGGTAGAGCACACTTAAATTCCAGTCGACGGGCTTGCGTTCATCTGATCATATTCTGCATAAGAGTTGATGCATGCACCTTATCAACCCCTCGCCACCGTACTTGAATAGCTCAGCTGGCAGGCTGTCAGCTCCATCAGCTTTATTGTTTTTTAGCCGCGTTATTGCTATTCGTACCTCGTCATAGTCTTCTCCACAACTTTCCGTGCTGCTATCATTCACTAGGTTTGGTTCATCTGACCAAATTCTGCATAAGAGCTGATGCATGCACCTCATCAGCTCCTCGTCGCCGTACTTGAATATCTCGGCTGGCAAGCCGTGAGCTCCAGCAGCTTTGTTGTTTTTCAGCCGCGTAATCACTATTCGTACCTCGTCATAGTCAGGCGGTGGGACACGACTCCATCGTCATCGACTGGGGGCGCGGGTTCGTCTTCTCCACTACTTTCAGCGCTGCTACCATTCAGTAGGGTGGAAAAGTTTTCCCTCCATAATTTAAGCACGTTCTGAACATCGGTAAATAGGTCGCCATTGTTCCTCTTACAGGAGTACGCCCTGGTCTTGAAACCTTCCGTAATTCGCCTAACTCTNTAATTCAAATTTCTTACGACAAAATCAAAATTTTTTCTTACAAATTCAAATTAAATTTTTCGCATTGTTCCTACTTTAAGCTCGTGTCATGACTGCAACTATGCATTTTTATCAAAAATTCTTTTTGGTTTTGGGATAGCTGGATATTTTGCTATGCATCTGCGTAATTACTTTTTCAGAATTCGCTAATCCGTTTTTACTACTTTTGTCCGCTGTAGTCCCATTGTGGGTCGCCTTTCTTGTGGATTGGGTAGAGCACACTTAAATTCCAGTCGACGGGCTTGCGTTCATCTGATCATATTCTGCATAAGAGTTGATGCATGCACCTTATCAACCCCTCGCCACCGTACTTGAATAGCTCAGCTGGCAGGCTGTCAGCTCCATCAGCTTTATTGTTTTTTAGCCGCGTTATTGCTATTCGTACCTCGTCATAGTCTTCTCCACAACTTTCCGTGCTGCTATCATTCACTAGGTTTGGTTCATCTGACCAAATTCTGCATAAGAGCTGATGCATGCACCTCATCAGCTCCTCGTCGCCGTACTTGAATATCTCGGCTGGCAAGCCGTGAGCTCCAGCAGCTTTGTTGTTTTTCAGCCGCGTAATCACTATTCGTACCTCGTCATAGTCAGGCGGTGGGACACGACTCCATCGTCATCGACTGGGGGCGCGGGTTCGTCTTCTCCACTACTTTCAGCGCTGCTACCATTCAGTAGGGTGGAAAAGTTTTCCCTCCATAATTTAAGCACGTTCTGAACATCGGTAAATAGGTCGCCATTGTTCCTCTTACAGGAGTACGCCCTGGTCTTGAAACCTTCCGTAATTCGCCTAACTCTCTGGTAAAATTTTCGGACATTCTTCCTGCCGGCCAGCAATTCAAGCTATTCGCTCTAAGATATTTCGGCCTCTCTCTTCTTATTGCGGCAAATACGTCTCGCTTCCCTCGCGGTCCCACATAACAGCGTGGCCCTGTAGACGGCATATTTTTTCTCTGCAACTTCCTGACACTTCTCATCGTACCATTTGTTCTTTCGGGCTCGCTGAAACCAGACTACTTCTTCGGCCTCGGTACTTAATGAGCGGGAAATGTGGTTCCACGTCTCCGATATGTCGGTTTGTTGGAGAGTGCTCTCTGAGAGCAGGCGTGAGAGTCGTGTAGCGAATGAATTGGCTGTCTGTTATGATTGCAGCTTTTCGACGTTAAGCTTTTCTTGCATATTTGGGCGCACATTTTTTGCTGCACATAGGTGGATGCGTATTTTGGCTGCAACAAGATAGTGGTCCGAGTCGATGTTTGGCCCGCGGAGTGTACGTACGTCCAAAACACTTTAAGCATGCCCTCCGTCTATCACAACATGATTGATTTGGTTTCTCGATCCAGAGACAGACACGTAGCTTGATGAATCCTTTTAGGCTTGAACCTAGTACTGCATACTTTCATGTTTCGGGTCCCTACGAAGTCGATCAGCCGCAGTCCGTTGTCGGACGTTTCGTCGGGGAGGCTGAATTTTCCGACAGTGGCGCCAAAGATCCCTTCCTTGCCCACCCCAGCATTGAAGTCGCCAAGCACGATTTTGATATCGTGGCGAGGGCAGCGCTCGTACGTGCGCTCCAAGTGCTCACAGAAGACATCCTTGGATACCTCATCCTTCTCTTCCGTCAGGACATGGGCGCAGATGAACGAGATGTTGAAAAATTTCGCTTTGATGCGGATTATGGCTAGACGCTCGTCTATAGTGTGATAGTACTCGGCGACGGAGCCTCTCTCCCACCACAAATTCAAAACCGAATTCGCGCTCCTTTACATGGCAGCTGTAGTATACGTCGCAAGGCCCGAGTCATTGCTTGCCTTGCCCCGTCCAACGCATTGCTTGGATGGCGGTGATGTCAGCTTTTGCTCTTACGACGACATTAACCAGAGGGGCAGAGGCATCTTCCCCATTAAGAGTCCGGACATTCCAGGTGCATGCCCTCAAATCGTAGTCCTTTAAACCTTTGCCGTTTTCGTCATCATAAGGGGGGTCTCATCCGTGGCATTGCATCGCTTCTTCACTGGAAGGGGTTTTAACGTGGCTTGTCCCAAACACAGCGCACAACCCACTGCTCCCTCTCGAAGCTCCCTCTCTTTTTGCCGTGACTCAGGGCTCCACTCGGATTTGTTACCGCATCTCGCACATGGGTTGCTCACGTTGCCCAGAGTGCGCGGACGAGGACGCAAGAGTCGGGATTGAGTATAGCCGTACAACTGTAACTGCATACCCAGCACAACGACTATACTCCATTGCACTCCTGCATGAATGAACACTTCCATTAAAGTTGCAGATGTGGGATTATCTATCCCTAGCCCGTTAGCTTGTCTATATATTTTGTTATTAAAGTTGAAGTAGTTTAGGCCTAGTGTTACCATCAATGTGTTCAAGATATCCGTTGCTACGTTCTTTCCAGTGTTTCTAGAAAAGTTTTAGTCAAGATGGTAACTGTTTCTGTCGTTTGTATCGATGGGTAAAATCCTTAACATAAAATTATACAAATTTCGCATATTGGGTATGTCTAGCGATTTCATCCTTTCAATTAACTCCGCTGTGGTCGTAATTGTAAAAACAAGATATGGTGAACATATAAGGGACTATAACAAAAAAATGCTAAAACCATCCAGCACACCGGAATTGAACTTCGCAAACCACATGGCAGGAAACCATTGTACGCCAATGAAAATATAAAAGACAGCACAAAGGACAACGCCTGAACGTATTAGAGAATATGGAAATATACAAACAAAAGACGTTCGTCGGAAAAATATTAAATTAGCAAATAAACACCGTATCTGATATACTATTCGAACCACTATGGCTACTATACGTAAAACAGGAGAGAAGCCCTGCGACTACCATAAACAATGAAACGCAGGCCCAAACTGCAGAAACAAAGAGAAAGAAAATAACTCATTTTTACCTACCTGCGAATCCATGCAACAATTAATCAAGAAGAGGTGAGCAGCTGATTTCTACCTGAGGATGTACACACGGAACAAAAACTACTGATTGAATGAAAGAATATAACTAACTAAGAACCTACGACGATTTAGCACGGCTATAAATAGTGACGGACAAACAGAAACTATTCAGAACGAAAAATGACACTGAAGATGGCGCAACGCCGAAACCGGTTTGTATCCAAACCAAATTTGACAATAGAGAGTTTTAACAAACACTGAAGCTAATTTATGAATGTAGTAGATGTTTCTAAATCCTTTTAGATCTTTAGTGAGTAATCTACCGACCTTTGAATTTCGAAAGAATATTATATTTATATGTACAGTATTGGACATATCTGTAGCACCCCCCTTTCAAAGCGATATTGTTCCCCACTTATGTTTAATTATTTGTTTTTAAGAATTTTCAATTAAAATACAGTTCATTCTCCAACAAAACCCATATAAACCAATGTTTTAAACTTTTTAAAAGACCGCAAAAAAGTGCAACAAACTTTCCCTTAAATTTCAAACTTTTTTCTCAGAAGCTCTAGAATTTTTTTGAGTACACAGTTTTATAGCGCATTCAATTTTGTCCAATAATATGCAAGTTTCAAGTCGCTAAAGATTACCGTTGAATTTTTAAATTTTTTTTGTCTCATTTGCTTCCATATATGGACTAAACACAATTTATTTTTATATGGCAGAAACCCGCAACATCCTCGGCGAAAAAAATTCTAAAAAATCAACGGTAATTTTTAGCCACTTGAAACTTGCACATTATTAGACTAAAATTGAATGGGCTATAAAACTGTGTATTAAAAAAAATTCTACCGCTTCTGAGAAAAAAGTTTGAAATTTGGGTGAAAATTTGTTGCACATTTTTGCGGTCTTTTAAAAAGTTTTAAGCTTGAGTTTATGTGAGTTTTGTGAGAGAATGAACTGTATTTTAATAGAAAATTCTTAAAAATAAATAAATAAACATGAGTGGCAAACGATATCACTTTGAAATGGGGGTGCTATTGTATTGGCCAATACTGTATGTATATTAAGGTAACTATTTGAATGTTACTTCTTTACCACTGAAGTACAGATATGTTGGGAATGTGTGGGATAAATTTTTAAGATGTGGGTAATTGAGGGATTTTGTCTCGATTTTCGTGGGCAATTTAGCAGAGAACGTCTGGCATCACTACAACTAATACATATTCTCAATTGTCTTGTCTAATGTAAACGCAAGGTTACACAGTTCTTGCACAAAATGTTTGAACAAGCAAAGTTAGTTATTCAGGCAGATTTTAAAACTCACATCCGAGCGTAAGGACTCACTTCACTTTGAATCCAAATTCTTTTTGGTCTGTATTTCTCCTTTTTCATGTAAAATGCACGTAAATTCATTTTATCGTTTTCAACTTCTCTGTCCCCCGGACTCTGAAACTTGCCTGAATGTGCAAATAAATCAGTAAACATCTCGGAATCCCGGAGCTGTATTCTGTATTACCGGGATTGAGTGACCTAATTGACACAACTGCTGGCGCTTTAGCCGGATCAGCAAGTCCCAAGCATACTAAAGTCTACGTAGAATCGTACTTACATTGTTGCATACGTAAGTCGTTTTAAGGGCGACAAAGGCAATGAGTGGATTGGGGTACAAGGAGTATTTCGTGAATTTATGTGCACGTAAGTTTGATTTTTATTAAACTCGCAATGCAGTCCATAAGTGTTAATCCAAACTAGTTTCTAAATTATGTACAATAGGATATCTTTACTTGACTATGAAACAATTTACGGCACTTATACCAACAACAAAAAAATAAAATAAAAATTCGTTTTAGTATACCACTTTTATGTTAACAAACTAAAAAAACTAAAATAATTTTCCAAGTCTCATAATTTGCTTTATAAAAAGCTTTGAGTTTAAAATTTAACAATAGTCATTACACTGTGCGACAGTCAATTTTACACACGAAAAAATCAATATATTCACAAGGGCTAAATATAGTAAAACTGCGTTTTTAGTTTTTCTCTCTAACGTCAGGATTTTTTAAAAAGGACTTTGAAATTTCTAGAATATGATTGAATAAAAAACTTAGTCGAAAGATTCGGTGCATTGTAGAATAAAAATATGGGTATCAGTTAAAAGGAAAAATTCTGTAGAATAGAAAAAAAATTAATTTTTGGGTGCACTAGGACGAATAGGTATTGAAAATATCTTTTTAAAACTGCACTTAGGGCAAAGAAGGGTACTGTGGATTCAGCGGCTAATGGGAGAGTCATTTAAAATAGTGATTCAAGCGCGAATGAACTCTGTGAAGGGAAACCAATCTATATATATAAAAATGAAATGTTTTCCGTATGACGCGATGCCTGACCAAACGGCTGAACCGATTTAAATTCTGTAAAAGATACTTGTTTGGACCTTCTGTGTGAAAGGTTTTTCGATTAAAAAAAATTTGAAACTTTTTGTTGTTGTTGCTGAAAAATTACGAGTGCTGAGACGTCACCATTTCATAATTTCATAGAGTTTTCTGTACATTAAATGTCACTCAACTATTAAACGGCTGCACCGATTTTATTCATATTTGGAACATATATCAGCATTTTGAAGGGAAATATTTCCACTAAAAATTTAATCACTAGGTGGCGCTGGGGTCGGGATATTCATAAAAATTGCATTTACTTGCTGATTTGGCTCATATTTAGAAAACAATTTAGCCAATTTAAAAGAAATATTTCGGCTTGAAACTTACACGATAGGTGGTCCTGGGCCGAGACATTCCCAAAAATTATTTTACGCTAAGAGAAGGATATATCTACTATATATTTGTGGAAGTATGTATGTATGTATGTGCCAGGTTGCAGCCTAAGCGGACGGACAGAATCGAACAAAATTTTGACAGAGTATTGCCATGATACCTAGGCCTATAATAGGGTAAAAAATTGGGATTCGACAAGGGGGCGTGGCACCTCCCATAGGCGTGAAATTTTTAATCAGCCATAACTACGAGACTATAAGTCTCATGAACTTGAAATTTGGAATGCAGTCATATATATGGTAGGTTCTTACAGTAGAGTATATATAAATGATTTTGTAAAAGTAAGCGTGGCACATCACATAGGCGTGAAATTTGTTATCAATCATAACTTCGGAACCATAAGTCCCATGAACTTGAAATTTGGGTGACAGGTAATAAGATCAACGGAAATAAGGTCAATTGACTTTATTTCCCACCCTGGTGCGAAATAAAGTCAATTGACATTATTACCTTTTTAAAAACGAAATAAAATCAATTGACATTATTTCTCTTTCAAATATTAAATTTGCTTAGCTTCGCGGCGGCCCGCGCCGGCGCGCACACCACGTCACGCTACGCCGCGGCCCCCCCGGCCCCCCGGCCCCTCTTCCCCGTCTCCCGACGTACTGTAACGCAGGTAGATTTATTTTTTGTATACGTTGAAATAAAATTTTTATATATTTTAAACATCGAGGGCTTATATTCAATAATACCCCCTATCTGCACACTTTTCACAAAGATGAGATTCTGATATAAAAATCCACCTAAGCTTTAACTGTCATCAGTGATATTAATGCTACCTTATATAACGACAGGTAATAAGTCCCAGATGGTTTCTAAAATCACAAATTAGTTTTTGTGCAAATTGCAGATAGAGGGTATTAATGAATTCAAGCCCTCGATATTTCACATTTTTATATTTGTAAGTTATTGGAAGCAGGGATGCCAACTTGGCTCAAACCGTGCCATTTGTNCATTTTTTTCTATGAATCGACATACTTTAAGCATTGTTGACGCTATTTCCATTTGAATGAGGACCTTATTACCTGTCACCGAAATTTGGTATACAGCCATGTATATGGTAGGTGCTTATAGTATGGTATAAATAAATGAGTTTGTAGAAGTGGGCGTGGCACATCCAATAGGCGTGGAATATTTTATCAGCTATAAATTGAAAATTGTTATTCAGTCATACATATGGTAGGTACTTAGAGGAGGGTATATGTATATGAATGAGGTTGTAAAAGTGGGCGTGGCACATCCAATAGGCGTGGAATATTTTATCAGCTATAAATTGAAAATTGTTATTCAGTCATACATATGGTAGGTACTTAGAGGAGGGTATATGTATATGAATGAGGTTGTAAAAGTGGGCGTGGCACATCCAATAGGCGTGGAATATTTTATCAGCTATAAATTGAAAATTGTTATTCAGTCATACATATGGTAGGTACTTAGAGGAGGGTATATGTATATGAATGAGGTTGTAAAAGTGGGCGTGGCACATCCCATAGGAATATTTTATCAGCTATAACTCCGGAACTATAAGCCACATCAACTTGAAAATTGGTATGCAGACGTAACTATGGTAGGTGCTTACAGTAAAGTATATATAAAGGGGTTTGTAAAAGGGGACGTGGCACATCCCTTAGGCGTGGAAATTTTTATCAGCTATAATTTCACAACCATCAGTCACATGAAATTGAAATTAGGTATGCAGACATATCTGCGGTAGGTGCTTACAGTAGGCTATATATAAGTGAGTTTGTAAAAGGGGGAGCGGCACGTCCCATGGACCTGGAATGTTTTATCAGCTATACCTCCGGAGCTATAAGTCGCTTGAACTTGAAACTTAGTACGCAGCCATTTTAATAGTAGGTATTAGGGTATATATAAATGAGTTTGGAAAAGAGTGCATGGCTCATCCAATAGGCATAGAATTTTTCATCAGCTATAACTTCGGAACTATAAGTCCCACGAACTTGAAATTTAGTGTGCAGATATACCAATGGTAGGTGCTTATATATAAATGGGTTTGTAAAAGGGGGCATGGCACNGCTTATGTATGGAATTAAATGCAGTTTTCACCGATGTACATATTACTAGAGCTATAATTAAAAATATAGAATCCTTTTATTTTGTTTTAGTTTATCGTCGATCATTACTCCTAGGTATTTGAACGTATTAACTTTTTCCAGTGCGTCGTTGTTTATATTTAGAGTTAGCAACGGACCGTTCTCAAAATTTCGCCTTGATACAACCACAAACTTTTTTTTTCTGCTTGGAAGGTTTTTCGCTAAAAAAAATTAAAACTTTTCGTTGTTGCTGCCAAAAAATTAAGAAATCTAAGACGTCACGTTTTACAATTTCATACAGATCTCTTTACAATGTATTTCACTAAACTACTAAACGGCTGCATCGACTTGGTTCATATTTGGCAAAACGTTGAAAATAAATATTNCATTCCATAGGCGTGGAAAATTTTATCAGCTATAATTTCAAAACCATAAATCAAACGAAATTGAAATTTGGTACGCAAACGTATCTATGGTAGGTGCTTATAGTANCGTAGCACTGATGCATATATTGCAAATGCATTGGGAAAGGAGCGTGGCTCCTTCCTTCCATACAAACTGAACTTCTCATATAGCTTATCTTTGGAACTGCTTACGCTAACGTCCTGAAATTCTACACAGCTACATATGTTATCACTACNCTGTATTGTTGGTCCCACCTTAAGAGATAGGATGGTTGTGAACCCGAGAAAAAATATTCGAAATTTTTTCTATGCTTCTCGCATCGTGCTTATCTAATCTATACATATAAAAAAATTGTAACAGGTCGATGTCTGTACATTATAGATATTAAAGAAAAATTAATGNTTTAATCCCATTGAACTATTGGAACTTTGTCTTTAATTTTCAGTAAGGTAAAATTTATGTGAAAATTTCGAAGAATTTTTTTAAATTTTTCACCAAGAATGGAGCTTTGCTTTTACGAGTTTCGCTATAAACTGTCCTATCTACATACCTATTTGCATAAAATGATAGCCGTTTTCGTTGTTCGGAATAAACTTAAAAAACNCATATTGCAGTGTGGGCGTCAAAAGAAAGAAGCTGAAGAAGGCTTACAGACAAAACAATTTTTTTTAGAGTTGCCACCTGTTTGAAAATTTACATTTAATTTAATTTATAAGATAAATTTAATATTGCAATATGGGTATCAAACTGAAAGGGTTTAGGAAATTATATTGCCGAAAATATTTTTAGAGAGGGCTGCCACCTGTTTGAAAAACTTTATTGTACTAAATTTATAAAATAAATGAAATCTATATCTACATCTATACNCGAAGAATTTTTTTAAATTTTTCACCAAGAATGGAGCTTTGCTTTTACGAGTTTCGCTATAAACTGTCCTATCTACATACCTATTTGCATAAAATGATAGNAGTTTTCACCGATGTATCGCGATCTAGCTTCCAATATAGAAGAAAAAATTAGACAGTTGCCACCTGTGTTTAAAATTTCAGTTTAGGCCAATTGATACGGTATAGTGAATACTGCAATATGGCTGTCAAAAGAAAGAAATTTACAAAGGCTTACAGCTGAAAATATTTTTGTGGAAGGTTGCCACCTATTTGAAAACTTTAATTTAATTTAGTTGATAGCATAANTAATCGCAAACGTCAAAGCTGTGAAGCTGTGTTTTTCTGTGATCTGTTTAAATTTTGTGTTTTATAAAGCTGTTTACGCTTAATAAAGTAAACAAGTAAGACAGTCTAAGTTCGGGCGGAGCCGAACATTAAATACCCGACGCAGATATTAAATATATGTTTATCACCTTTCCGAAAGGTGAGTAAGCCGGGGTGTATCAATTTTGAGTAAATTAGCGTCCTTAAATTTCGAAATATTGAAGTTTCAAGCATTTCTAAAATTTACCGTTTTACGAAAAGCCGTAATTTTAGTCCGATTTCAATAATTTTGAATGTTTTGTTTTTGTGTGGCAAGCACAATAACCATACCAAGTTTGGTACAAATTGGTAGAACGGTTACCGAGATACATATATGTAATCATAAATGGGCGGTGCCACGCCCATTTTCCAAAATTGTATCATAAGCGTATTTCTTGGTAAAGAATTGTTGCAAGCGTCAATTTTGAATAAATTAGCTTTAATATTTACTGATTTATCGAAGATTTCGTATTTCTCTAAATAACTCTTATATGGAATGTGAGCGTGGGTGTTTTCAGCCATTTGGTATGCTGTACCAAGGCCAACAGCTGTGCCAAGTTTGGAAGAAATCAGTGCAGCGGTTGCGAAGATATACACATATAACCATAAGTGGGCGTGGCTACGCCCATTTTTTAAAAATTTATAATATTCTTATTTTTCCTCTAAAAGTTATTGTAAATCTCAATTTTGAGTGAATAATCTTGAGTAGTTACTAGAATATCGCAGTTTTCGTATTTCTGAAAATTACCGATAAATGGGAGGTAGGCGTGGTTATTGTCCGAATTTACCCATTTCCAATACCATCCGTTCTACGCCTGAATGAAGTACACGTACCAAGTTTCATTAAGATATCTTAATTTTTACTCGAGTTATCGTGTGCACAGGCGGACGGACAGACAGTCACCGCTTAATCGATTTCTCTTTTCGTCCTGATCAATTTAAAGATAAGTAAAACATCAAAATTTCCTGTAAATAACTTGATATTATTAATTGCATGTGCCGAGTATTTTGTTTCATATAATGTATTGTTGTTGTACAATTGTTTTTGTTTGTGCACATTGATTTTTCTCTTTTTGTCTTTTTGTCATTTCTGCTGTTTCATCTTTGTCACAGCTGTTTGCGTTGTGTTTATTAGGTGTCAAATATACAGTGCATTTAAAACTGTTCGCTACATAGCTTTCCAACTGATATTTACCAGCTGATTAGTTCACTGATAACTACATCGTTTTCAAAACTGTTTTGCTTTTTTGCTTCTAAAACCTAAAAGTAAATATAATTTTAAACATGTCGTGTATTCACACCAATTTCCACGTTAAAAGCGACTCCTATGTGTCATGCTGGCTCTGCGATGGGATTGCTCATATAAAATGTGCTGGTTTGAGCGGTAGATTATTAGACGCTATTAACGAGGGTAAGGGTCTTCGTTGGTCTTGTCAAAAATGTAGATCAACCGAAGTTGATTTATTTAAATTCTTTAGGCAGTCCAGAAATGGTTTTTCTGAGATTGGGAAGGATCTGTCGGTGCTTGTTGAGAAATTTAAGCATTACGAAAAAATTTTTAGGTCTTTCACTTGTCTCGACAACTCTCCACACTCTGAAGACACCGAGAACATGAAGGTGGGCGTGTTATTAGTCCGCCTAAAAAGACAGCCACGGATTCTAGTAAAAAAAATCCTCCATCCCAGTCCTTGGAACTTATTAATCTATCTTCTCCATGCCCTCAGGCATTGGAGCCTCCGATATCTAAAGCCATATCCACTAGGTCTACTTCTAATAATAGTCAAACCGTTGATTTAACAGTGTTGCCATCAACATCTCAAGCTGCATTCTCGAACTTAGCTCCTCCGAATAATTCGGAGCCCCGCACATCAGACATCATTACCAAAAAGTTGGTTGTAATTCCTCCGAGAAAATCCATCTTTGTCTCTAGATTTGCTAAAGATACTTCTTCGGATGATATAAAGTCATACATATCGACTAAAATTAGAACTAAA